>NW_016107357.1:479469-623406 GCF_001604975.1 Cebus imitator
GGGGTTTCACCATGTTGACCAGGATGGTCTCGATCTCTTAACCTCGTGATCCACCCACCTCGGCCTCCCAAAGTGCTGGGATTACAGGCTTGAGCCACCGCGCCCGGCCAGGAATTCTTTAACTAGCAGCCTTTCCCAACCCACCTCCCACACTGGAACAGGTGAGCCAATACAACTCGGAGTAGCATGCTGGGAGCTTTACCCTCAGATCCAGGCTGGAGAAGGAAGAGGTAGTACAAGGTTTCTCCAAATATTTCAAAGGCAAATTTGCTCCCTTCATGACTAAATCCCAATAAATGGCTTTACAGATATTGATCGACTTACAACCTTGCAACTTACGACCATTCGACTTTACGACCACAATCGCTAGCCACGACTCCTCCGCATCTGGCAGCGCAAATGTTGCCCAGCTGGGCGTACGACAATGCGGACCAGCTTCCGGCAGCACTACCATCTCCGCGTACATATAGCCTACTCAACTTACGACCAAATCATGTTACGACTGGTCTGTCAGAACCAATCGTGGTCGTAAGTTGAGCACTAGCTGTTTATCTCCCTGTGCTGGACTAATCTTCCCCATCTCTATATCTTTGATATTAATGGTATGATTTTCGACTTAGGAAGTTGCTTTTCCACTGGGTTAATTGGAATAAAACTCACACCTTCTATATTGTGTAAAGCAATGTTGGTCAAGTCTTCCTTGAAGGCCATTTGCCTGACATCATTCATCAACTACCATAATCTTATCATTTATGGGGGGGGGCAGTCAGAATTGCTGATAGCAAAACTCTTAGAGGGTAAATGTATTCAAACTTGTACCTTAGATTTGATCCAGAAGAGTGAGGTTGGATATGAGTTGGCTGCCAAGGTAGATGGCATCTGTCACACAGAGACAGGCAAGGAATTAGAAAGCAAAAGCTAAGATTTGTACAAATGTATGCCAGTCCTTGGGAACTAAAAATATAGGTCTCTTAGACAGGATATGAAATAGGTAAAGACCATGACAACTTCTAAAACCATGCTAAGGGGCTAGGCGTGGTGGCTCATACCTGTAATCTCAGCACTTTGGGAGGCTAAAGTGGGCGGATCACAAGGTCAAGAGATGGAGACCATCCTAGCCAACACGGTGAAACTCCATCTCTACTAAAAGTACAAAAATTAGCCGTGCTGGTGGCATGTGCCTGTAGTCCCAGCTACTTGGGAGGCTGAAGCAGGAGAATCACTTGAACCCGGGAGGCAGAGGTTCCAGTGAGCTGATATCACACCACTGCACTCCAGCCTGAAGATAGAGCAAGACTCCCTTTCAAAAAACAAAAACAAAAAAAGTGCTACGGACAAAGATAGCTTGACCATGGAGCTAAAGACATCTAATCTTTAGGTCCCCTCACTATGAAAGCTCCTCTCCAGGCCCTATGTACACATAGTTGTATATTTTGGTGACATTTTGTATAGCAAGATATTTTAACCACAATTGATCTCTGGATTTCTCTCCCTAAGTCTCTTGGGTTGGGTGACCCAGGAGTGACCCCAGACATTCCTGAAATTTTGTAATGGCACAGTTGAGCTGTCAATATATTTATTTTGGGTTTAATAGTTTACATTTAGGTGGCTCACAATCACATATAGTTAAATTATTGTTAGTTATCCCCACGTAGGAATAACTTGCAGGAATGCTTCTACCGCTCTATCCACCCTGTACAGGCATCACATCTGAGAATGCAGGATCAGAAATTGTATAGAGATGGAAACAGGGGGCTGGCTCCAAACCTATGGGTTATGGAAGAGAAAGAAGATTTGAGGCCAGGTGTGGTGGCTCATGCCTATAATCCCAGCACTTTGGAGGCCAAGGTGGGCAGGTCATTTGAGGCCAGGGGTCAACCAGCTTGGGCAACATGGAGAAACCTCATCTCTATTAAAAAATAATAATACAAAAATCAGCTGGGGGTGGTGGGGCATGCCTGTGGTCCTCGCTACTCAGGAGGCTGAGGCTGGAGGATCGCTTGAGCCCGAGAGGAAGTGGCAGTGAGCCAAGATCACACGACTGCACTCCAGCCTGGGAAAAATAAATAAATAAAATGAAATCAAACAAGAAAAAAAAAAAAAGATTTAAAATTCATAGACCCAGTCTGGAAAATTCTTCTAAATCTCACAGCCCATATATGAAAGAAGTTTGATAGAGTTTTTCCAAAAATTCGACAACAATCATAAAAAATGTACACAATGTTGCCAATAATGAGTAGTGTAACTAAAAGAAGCATTTTTAAACCATCAATAAAAAACAAATTTCAATCAACATGCTAGAGAGACTAAATGTACTTTCTATTCTCTCTATAGAAAATGACATTACAAAACTTTTGTTGTCAAAGAAGACGCAATCAAAGTGCATGTAGCCCAAAAAATATAGAAAAATATTTTACAGAGGAGTGTCAGACAATTAACTAGAACTTTGTTATTTTTCTGGATTTTTTAATGTTGTGATTTTTGTAAGCTTTGTTACATTTAAAATGTGTTGTGATTTTCTTTGTTGTTGTGAATAAATATTCACTTTTGTACTTAATTTTGCAATTTTAGTTTGATATCCTGTCTCTAACATAGCTGTGCTTAAGGAAAGACAGCATGCTTCCATGCATGGCCCAGTTTAAAGAAAAGCCATCAACCTATGAGGGAGCACAATGCTAGTGGCACCAGGGACTCCAAGGGGAGAACAGTCATTGCTGCTGCCTCATCTAGCTACCCTCTCCTGCTTAGAAATGTCCTTCTCATACTGAAGGTTTGGGATGTCTGAATGTGTGTGTGCTTTAACAAGGGATGTGATGTTGCCATTACAATCCTACTTCCTCTTTGAGGGGAAATCTAATTTCAGGGGAAGAAGACAAGTGAAGGGATGCTGAGGGTTTTATCTCTATTCTGTAGAAGGGTTTGGTCAAGAGTTTGATGGAGTACTTTGATGGAGTACTCATTTCCTTTCTACCACTTTCTACCCTATGAGCTTAAATCCAGGACAAGCACTCTCTGGGTACAGCAGAAGTTGCCGGTTCCCCACTCCCATCCCTTCCTTCCTTACCAAGTTAGTGAGGGCTGGCTTAGCCACCATCACATAAAACCTTTTTTTGCCTTTGGGCATTCTCTGGCCATCATGACGGTTTGCCTATCTGCTTGCATGGCAGTGGAACTGTGCCCAGGAATTGATCCCTCACCCAAGCTCTAACCAATGATTGACAGAAGAGTTAGTATACAAATATTCTATCTTTTTCACCCTTTGGTGACATCACTCTAAAGCTTCCCAGAGTTTCCCAGCAAGACTGAACTCAGTTATCCACAGTGGTAACTCAATAACAAAACTTTTTATTGGCTGCGTTTCCTTCTGTCTTACTTCCTTATTTTTCTACTGTGATCACTCCCTGATAAACTATGTGCCCTCGAATCTTTGTCGTGGAGTCTGTTTCTGTGGAAACTCAAACTAACGTGTTGGGCTATTGAAGCCTCATCAGAGAAAACACAATTGGAAGAAAGTAAAGGTACATATAGAGTTGCATAATACCTATTACTTTATCTATTACCAAGTTCAGAAGCCATATGTGGCCAACAGCATCACTGATTTCTGGTCACCCTGAATGTGAGATTTAAGGGGGAGAAATTACTTACCATCTGGATTTAGGTATTTTATTATCGCTGGAGAAACTTTTTGGACTACCTATAAAAGACTGTTTTTGATCTCTCATACTTATCAGTTGTTTTCCTTGTTGCAACTTTCAACACTCAGGGTATATTGGTTGTGAACACAGGAACTCAGCAGCAAAACTGACTGACTCCTTCTTCCTACCAACTCCATGGGGCTCTTTCAGGTTCCCGGTCCATCTAGCTCTTAGCTGTGGACTCATTCTTAATTTCTGTCCTTCTGTTTGAGAACCCTATTCCTCAGATCCACTGGGTTCTGAGACGGTGGCTTGAATGTTCAATCCATACTTAGCTTCCTTTTAGGGGTAGCTATTTGAGCTTCATACCACCATTACTTCTACATTTCCTGGCTTAGATTCTGGTACCTTCAAGTGTTACTCTAGATATCTTCCTAGATGATTCATACTTTTCAGACAGCAGCAGTGGACACTTCTGGGCTTCCTTCTCCTTTAACCTTAGTCATTTACCACAGCCCCAAGGAGAATGTCTATCATGAACAAGTATTCAGACAAAACTGAATGAGAAAATAAGTGAGCATGAAGAAAATGAAAAGGCCTCATGTTTTGAAGTACCTCAAGTTTTCTAGTCCACTGAAATGGATGAGAGTTAACCACAGTCACAGCCCTTTAATTGGGACTGCAACAATCACACTTCCACCATGAGACCTGAAAGGCAGATGTTGCAGTTGGAGCCTTTCTTGCCCACACAAGCATAAGTGCCTATTGCTTGTATTTAATGGCCTGTCTGAAAACTCTGGAGTCGGTACTTTTTCATACAACAAAACTCAACACTATATATGTGTGTCATTTTATTCAAAAATGGAGATTTAGGTGGCGCACATATGGAATCCCAGCACTTTGGGAGGTCGACGCGGGTGAATCATTTGAGACCCAGAGTTTAAGATGAACCTGGGCAACATGGTAAAAACCCATCTCTATCTCTACAAAAAAAAATACAAAAATTAGCTAGGTATGGTGGCATGTACCCAGCTACTCAGGAGGCTGAGGTGGGAGGATCAATTGAGCTGCAGTGAGCCATGATTCGCCACTCCACTCAGCCTAGGTGACAGAGAGAGACCCTGTCTCAAAAAAATAATAAATAAAGATGGGGGAGATTTATAAATTTATCTAATGAATCATGCTTTCTCTAGTTAAAATTATCAACCAATAGGTGAAAAGGGCTTTAAAGGATTCCATCAATAAAAAACCCCAACCCAAATTTTTGATAGCATGTATATACATGTGTGCATTTAAATATAGCCCCAAACTTACTTCATGCAATTTCTTTTTTTTTTTTAGACGGAGTCTCACTCTGTCACCCAGGCTGGAGTGTAGTGGTGCAATCTCGGCTCACTGCAACCTCTGCCTTCCAGGTTCAAACAATTCTCCTGCCTCAGCCTTCCGAGTAGCTGGGACTATAGGCATGTGCCACCACACCTGGCTAATTTTAGATTTTTTTGTATTTTTCGTAGAGACAGGGTTTCACCGTGTTAGCCAGGCTGGTCTCGATCTCCTGACCTCGTGATCCACCCACCTCAGCCTTCCAAAGTGCTGGGATTATAGGCGTGAGCCACCATGCCTGGCCCCTATATGTACTTACATTCACCTATGACAAACAGCTCAGTGATGGCTTATGCTTTCCTTCATATTCACAGAAAACGTGTGTCTCTACAGCTTCCTGTTTCCAGGCAATATGACTTTGTTTCCATGGGTTTCTACCTGTGGCTCAGCAGTAGGTATTTACAAGTCACTTTAAAGTTCTGTATCACTAGTTGCTGGGATGTTTCAACAGGTTCCTGAACTTTACATTCTAAAATGAGTGGTTTGGCTTTAGTCGACATGAATAGTGTGCATGGGGGAGGAGACAGAGAAAGATAACCTGAGCTTTTTTATATGTCTTAGTTGAGATGTGGATGGTTAACAGGCTAGATAATGATCTGTAGGAACACTGAGAAATTCTCTGTTATAACCAACAATTCTTCAGAGTCAAAAACTTATCTGAACTCACAAAGGGGTGTCACCAGAAAATTTTCCAACATGGTTCTACTCTTGGGTCAAACCATTAAGATTTTCACAGTGGTGTCAGTGAAGGGATGGCATGACAGGCAAAGATAATGTTTCTAGAACAATGGATGCTAATCTATGTGTAGCCCCGCCCTGAAAGATGGATGTTTTGCAAACTGAACCAATGAGTCCTATTGTTAAAGTTGAATAATAGCACCACTTATCCAAATTTCAAAAATTTTTTTAAAGTAAAAAGCATGTATCTTTCAAAACAATCAACACAAATGTTTCAGCCCCACTTACATAGTTTTTTTTTTTTTTTTTTTTTTTTTAGCATTTGGTGCATAGTACCTTTCTGTATCATAAAGTTTAGCAAAAAGAGTTAAAGCGTTAATTTCTTATATAGTTGACCCTCGAAAAACATGGACTTAAACTATGTGGGTCCACTTATATGTGGATTTTCTCCCATCTCTGCCACCCCTGAGATGGCAAAACCAATTCCTCCTCTTCCTCCTCCTTAGTATACTCAACATGAAGATGACAAGAATCATGATCTTTATGATAATGTACTTCCACTCACCAAATAGTAAATATATTTTCTCTTCCTTATGATTTTCTTATAAAATTTTCTTTTCTTCAGCTTACTTTATGGTAAGGATACAGGGTAAAATACATATAGCATACAAAATATGTGTCAAACCACTGTTTATGTTATTTTAAAGTTTCCAGTCAACAGTAGCTGCTGGTAGTTAAGTTTTGGAGGAGTCAGAAAGTTATAGGTGGATTTTCAACTCTGCATTGTTCTAGGGTCAACTGTACTGTGTTGCTATTTCATGTGGTCCAATAAAGCAGAGGTCCTCAACCGCCCCCCGCCCCCCCCACCATGTAGGTCCATGGCCTGTTAGGAACCTGGCCACACGACAGGAGGTGAGTGACAGGTAGGGCAGTATTACCGCCTGAACTCTGCCTCCTGTCAGATCAGCAGTGGCATTAGATTCTCACAGAAACAGGAACGCTTTATGAATTGTTCATACAAGGCATCTAGTTGGTGTGCTCCTTATGAGAATCTAACTAATGCCTGATGATCTGAGTTAAAACAGTTTCATCCCAGAACCACCCCCAACCCATTCACGGAAAACTGTCTTCCACAAAACCAGTTTTTGATACCAAAAAGGTTGGGGACTGTTGCTATAAAGAGAACTAATACTCTGCCACTGAAACAACATAGAATCCTTGCTCTGATTTCACAAGACTTTTCCTGTCCCCAGCCAACCTCTCGGGAATCCCAAGGATTTTGTTGTTGCTGTTGCGGCTGCTGTTATCATCTGTCATTGCTAAAACTTACTAACTCAGAATATATTCATTGGGACCCTACTCTGGGCAAAGCACTGGATGAATAGACGAGCAAGACAGTGTCTGCCCTAGTGAGGTTTACATATCTGATTGGGAAAATAGATAAGTAAATATATTCCCATTAGAGAATTGCATAATAGGATAGGATGGGATGGAATGAGATGGGATGTCATGGGATGGGATGGAATGTCTGGGATGGGGTGGGGTGGGGTGGGGTGGGTGGGGTGGGGTGGGGTGGGGTGGGATGGGATGGGATGGGATGGGATAGAATATTCCTTGAAGAACAAGAAGCAGGAAGGGGAGGTAGAATGTGATAAGCCATGGCTATGTTAGAGAAGGTTAGAACAGGCCCCTGAATACATGCGATGTCTGGTTCCAGTATAAACTATAGATTCTGCAAATAAGCATGAATTCTGTCTAGATAGCAATTTCCGTTCTATAAGGAGATTCTGTAAGATTCTCATAAGGAGCACACAAACTAGATCCCTTGTATGAACAATTCATTTTACTTGTGCCACTAAATGTGCAACGTATATATGTATGTCTCTGTTGTAAATCACTTTGCCCAACTTTCACTTCATTCCATCACTGGGATACACCTGGGCTGTGATTTTTCATCCCTACCCTTTACCAGACAGTATGTGATATGCTGGTTTCAGAGGCCATTGCCAAGTTGATTTCGGACTCCCACGTAGTCTGGATTTTTCAGACCAAATGAATTGGTTGGGCCTACATAACCTCAATTAAAATGGGAATGGGGGCTTCACCTTGGCCATACATACTGAACCACATACAGTGTTTAAGCTTCTAAGCTGTCAGTCTTTGTGACTCCCCTTCGGTGATATTTAACTACTTATGACATGTGACTTTGAAAGGTTTTGAGAGTCTTATTCGCTAATGGAAAAGCCTCTTACATATTTTATAAAACTAAACAAACATCAAAGTTAACACTCAAATGCAACTTGTTTTTCCTAAACTCTCAGAGCCTTATTAGCATCTGAATCTCTCCTGCATGTTCTATTAAAACAAATTGAGCAAGAGTCTTGAATTATTAGGGATAAAATCAGATTATAAGCTCCCTGAAGGTAAAGATTTTATTTTACATTGATTTGTTTCCCAGTACTCAGCATAGTGCCTGACACAAAACAAATGATCATGAAATGTTTGTTTCATTGTATTAATGGGGGGGAAAGTTGTAAGATATTTAACCACATGAAACACTAGGCTTTTTTTGGTTTTCCTTGAAATGTTATTAGATATCTCCAAAGTTAAACTGTGACTGAAAATAAAAATTATTTATAAACATAGATATCAAATTCCATTATAAGTGTGCTTCAAACCAAACTCTGTCTAATACTTTACAGATTCCCAAAATTTACAAAGAGCATGCAGGCTTCGTGTATACCATTATTATCAAGGATGATGATGACAGTGATTATAACAATAGTTACCATTAATTAAGTGCTAACCATGGTGCACGATGCCTCATTATGTCCTTTCCCTCTTTGTTCAGCAAGTCACCACACAATGTCACCTCCCACATCAAAGAGGCTTCCTCTAATTACCATCTAAAATATAACCTCCATTGGATCCCTCTCACACCTCACCTTGTTTTACCACCCACCCACTGATATATTTGTTTCAATTGTTTACTAGGTTTAACTCTACCAACTTAAATGTAAGTTTCACAAAAGTAGGAGCTTTAACTTCATTTTTTACTCTGAGGTCTTTAGCAATTAGTAGAAATTCAGTAAGTAGTTGATGAATGAATGAATGAATGAATGAATGAAAAGTTATTTTATTCACATTTTAAAACAACTCTGCAAAGTAGAACATTTAGCCCCAGGAAATTGAACCTACATTTCTCTAAGTCTCATACTGTTCCTGGTACCCCATGCAAACATGTGTTGAATAAACAAAAAGGTAAGAGAAAGCCCTCCTCCCTCACCTTCTCCCTCCTTCTCCTACCTTTCTATGGTATAACTGAAATCTCTACTTCTCTCTTCACTTGCTCATTTTCAGGGAAACACAATGAGCAAAGTCGACACATATTAATCATTCCTCATGCTACTTTTATACAACTTATATGCAACCCAAGAAGAAAATATTATATCATTTGGAGTGTGGGAGCAGAGATAGTTTGATTTAAGAGCCATCTCTGAGTCACCTGAAGCATCCCTGCAGTGTGGACATGGCCTAAGGCAGAGACCGGAATCAGATACGTTGATTACTTTGAACTCACCCGGAGATGATGAGGGCAGATCCAAGGTTAAGGTGACAGATTTTCCCGTACTGCAGTCTTGCCCATTTATATCCAAGACCCTCCACCTCTGAGGTACCCTGTTGAATGACTCACTCCTGGCTACGTTTGTGCTTCAAAAAATATTGGGTAGAGATTGCGCTCACTCTGGCTCCCGTTCCACAATGATCTCACTCCACCTCCTGGTCCATAATGATGAGGTTCTGCCTGAATTATAACCTATAGCAGATTTTCAGTTACTTCTTTCAGAAAAATGGACTCTTATCTTCCTTATACTTCAAATTTTATCTCCAGGTAAATATCACTTTTTCTCTAATATATTTTTATTTCATGAATATGATGGATGAAAACAGGAGCCAATGTTTTAATTGCTCTAATAAAATGAATCAGCTCTTTTGTTGTCATTTTACTCCTTGCAAAGACTTTTTTAAAAATCTGTAAGTGCATTTCTGAGAGTTCCTGAATGTAAGCATATCTCTGAGCTTGCTAACTACATTTTCCATAGTAGGTTATTTAAAATGTATCTTTAAAATAGATTACATGTCTTGGGGGACCGGTAATGGGCTACAGAGTCACTCACTTTGAAGTCACCAGTTCAAATTTTGTCTAGACATTAAGCAGTGAAAAAAAAAAAATCATTTCAACTGACAATTGTTTGGTTTACTTTCGTGAAAGATGAGTTGGTAGCTCCTCTCCAGTCCCAGGTACGCATTTTACAAGTACCACCATCATCTGAGAGGCATTAAAGGAGACCTTCCCAGTGATGGGGGACCCAGAAGGGATGTTATCTGCACAAACACACACACACACACACACACACACACAAACATGGGACTGCACACACATATAAACCCATGTGTATAAACACACACACACATTCTGGTACAACTACTTTATGCTCATCCATAAGAGACAGTAAAAAAGTATATTTTAGCCTAATATTTGAAAACACTCAATTCAATCCTAATCGTTCGACAACTTCTCAATTTGCCTACGACCCTCAGTGATCCTGCTCTTGCTGTGCAGATTTCTGCACACAGATGAGAGCACCTTCACAAGCCAGCTTTGCTGTTCACTGTGATGAAACAGAAGATGGCATTTGTCTTCAGGGATGTCAGTCTGGAAGCTTTTAGGAACACTAGCCTGCACTTAAAGTTCAAAGACAACTGAGATGACTCTTCCAAAATAGAACCTTTCCTCAGGACCCAGGAGACCAAATGCCATTCTTGACCCCTGCCCCTCCTTCATCTCTTGCATCCAATATATAAGCTGTCCATCTATTCTCTTTATATACCCTGAATTCATCACTTATTTGCATCATCACCACCTTAGGGAAGGCCACTGTCATCTCTCACCTTGATTACTACAACTTCTCACTGTCTGTTGCCTGTCTGTGGTTTTCCTCCATGACACTATCAGAGTGTCTCTCCAAAATGTCACTCCTCTACTTAAAACCCTTCAGTGGCTCTCCAGTGCCTTCAGGATGAGGTCCCTACTCCTTAGCTTAGCCAATAAGATTTTTAGAATTTCACCCCTGTGGGCTCCTCTACTGTCATTCAGGTAAGGAGCATGCTTCGAATGGCTAGGCATGAATTGCCACTTTTCACCACTTCTCTAGTTACTGTTAAATTATCCTTCTTGACTCAGCCTCGCTGTCATTTCTACCAAAAAGTATGTCCTGATCCCTCCAAGTTCTAGGTTGGGCGTTATTCTTACAGCCCCATCATTTCACTTACTACCTACACTAGCATCTCTTTCAAACAGAATCTGAGTCTTATTTACTGTCAAGTCCCTGGTTACTAACATCTAGATTCTAGATATTATCATCTACATTCTAATAATATAAATAAAGGAGGTCAGAAATTTAAGAATGGCTTATAGCATTTCCTATATTTACTGACCATATTTTGTCCTGTTCATTTTGTTCTACCATAAACCAACTTGTGTCCTGAACCCATTGTAGTGTTTTCTTTCTTGCCATTCACTCCTTTGCATCTAAAGCACAGGACAGCAGAAGTGGAGAGTGAACTGGAATCTTCACTGAACTCCAAGAATCAAAACATGGGTTACTAAGGAAAATCACGTAATAACCTTTTCAGAAGGGCTTTTATTAAAAAAAAAATTAAGTGCAGTTTATCCCCTGCAGAAAGATTTTTAGGCATGATACTACCTGAAGATAATGAAATAGTTTGGATCAGTGATTGCTATAAACAAATCTGAGTGCAGATTTAAAATGAGGGGGAAGAGTCTAGGGTAATTTCTTCTGTGACCATATCTCTGCTTCTTTGGATTTTACAGAGATGGAAAAGAGGAGGAAGAGTTAGGTAAGATGCTATGCTATATTTTAAAAGGAGAGTATAAAAAGTATATATGCAGAGGACTAGAGTAGAAATGGTAAGTACTAAAGAAGAACAAGAAATGGAAATGGGAAGAATGGACAGAGTACTGGGATGAGAGGAGGAAAAGCAGAGAAGAGGATAGGCAGCAGCACAGATAAATCAGAGGAGAAAAAAAAAGTGAAAAATAACAGGCAAGAAGAAGGAAAGGGGGAAAATGGAATACAGTAATTTACCTGGGTCCTTATTTTGACAGTTGAATAAACAAATGAAGGTGAGAAATAAAGATGAGAAAATAAAGGTGAGAAGGAATAAAGGAATAGCCAAAAAAGGTGAAAATATTTACAATCTAATTCTAGTCTACCACGTTATGTATTTATAATACTGTATTCATTATACTCAAAAAGTGCTGAGTCCTCCCCTAATCCTGTCAATGGAGAGCAAAACCATATTATAGCAATATTTGAATTGCTTGAATCCAACAGGAGGAGGTTGCAGTGAGTTGAGATTGTACCACTGCACTCCAGCCTGGGTGACAGAGCAAGAATCTGTCTCAAGAAAAATAAAGAATAATCTGAGTGCTAATATCATTCATTCATTCATCCATTCATTCAGCCAATGTTTACTAAGTACTCTCAGTGAGCCAGACACTATATTAGGTGTTAAGAATTTGACTGTAGGACACATAACCTATGCCCCTAAGGAGACTGCAAAAAAAAGCTTTCAATATATTTTGCAAATTGGAAAAAAATCTTCTACTTTATATTGCACAGCCTACATAATCTGTGAAAAAAATCAAAATCAAAAGTAATAGTATGTCTTGGCCAAAAGCCACAGGAAACAGGGGCATTTTTCTCAATAGAATTAGATGACATTATGACATGTGCCCATTTAGAATGGAACTGCAAATCATAAAAATGCCAAAAATGTGGAGAAGAAAAACATTAAAGGAGCTAACAGCAGAATATTAAAGACAGACATAATTAAAGAGAGAAAGGCATAATAAATACAGGGTACTTTAAATTCTCTTTGTCATAGGGCTGTACTGCAGTTTGACTCCCAATCCCATTAAAGTCATTCTAAATTGATTCCCTGGGTATAATGAGCCCCTCTTGATAACACCAAAACACTTGGCCTCTCAAGAGCTCCTTAAAGGCGACCCTGCAGAACATGCCACAAGCAGGATATTCCTGCAAGGAACTAGCAGCCACCTCATTTAGCAGCCTGGCATGCAGTGAAACAGACCAATGTCTGGCTTTTACTCCCTGGATGTACAGCAAAAGAATGAACAGCTTCCCTCTGCCCATGAGGGGAGACCTTTAAGGTACATATTGAAACAGCATGGTTCTACCTTTGATATTTCCTGGCTATTAATGTCTTAGACTTCGAGTTGTTATATTATAGGTTTTCTGTAATGAAGACTCTTAATTATTTTACATTTGGGCTACAAATTTTAGCTTCCTACTTAATTTGAATAAAGAGAGAATTTAAGAAATTTCCCAATGAGGTCATCTTTCCTAAATATTTTTGATAATTCTATATGGAAAAGGGCTTAAAATAGGATCAGAGTATTCCAAATACGTTTTATAATCAACACTGTTCTCTTCCACCATACAATACTAGCAAATATAAGGAACAGACAAGTCAGTGGGACATCCAAGGAACCCAAATTATTACATTACCATTTTCCTGGACCCCATTAACCTTGAGAGAACTGTAAAGGTCATTAGTTTGCATGGCTAAATCGCTTTCAGCAATTTCTCTAAAAACGTAGCACCAGTAACTCTTTCACCCATGCTCAGGGACTTTTTTTCCTTCCTTTTTTAATCATGAAAGACATTTGCATGAAAGCAGGATCTTTGTTTCCTAAGGATTGATCCACTTGCTACTTACTATTCCTTCTTCTGCACCTTGGTGACATCATAGCTCTGGCTAAGGAGCTAATTTTAAAATCACAAAGGATTGTGATTTCAAGTGGAAGCAGCTAACCTCTTGTGAAACAAAAACCCTGTTTTCAAGCCATTGTTTCTGACAATAAAATGCTAGAAACATTAAACAACTAAAATGTAAAATAGATGTTTTATCTGAAAATAGATATTAACATTGTCTGATTCTCTACTTCTTAAAGCTGCAGGAAAAAGTTAGACAAAAGAAACTAAAAATGAAATTTTGAATGTTAACAACATGCTTTCTGTACGCTTTTGCCAGTGTTGTTTGCCTGCAAACATTGGACAATCATATTATCATTGTATTATACTATCCTCATTTCAAAGAGTGATAGCAATCTGAAAATAGGCTTTGAAGATAGCATATTTTATCTAGACATTACTCCTTTTTCGTAAATATAAATCCACTTATAATATTGTTATCATTTAATTATCCCTACATAATTTAACATTTTGCTTACATTTTGTTATTTCTGTTATCACAATTAAGAATCACTTTTCGGTGATTTTAATCTCAGCAATGTGCATATATGAGGATAACCCTAATCGCTATTTATAAGAGATAAGTAGAAATATTCCTTTGCAAAGCATGAAATAAAACTCTATATCTTGTAAATTTCAAGGTATGAAGAAGAATATAAATGGATTTATAACACATTTTAAAGAATTTATACAATTTATAAAATCTTATGACAAAATTATAAATGACCATTGAGAGCACCTGGGTGATGTCCATGCTTTGAATGAGGTTTCAGAAATGATAACAAAGCATGGACATTCACATTTGCATGATTCATGCAACCCATGGACCATAGGCTGGAGTTAGTGTGCCACTTCTCCGGTATACTACTGAGACAATCACACATGGCATAGTCCTGATCCTGTGATTATTTGTGGCTCTTCTGGGCTTGAATACAGCAATGTATTAGAAAAGAGAAGGCTGTGGGTCAGTGTCTTGGGTGAACTATTTAGTTTTGCCCTCTCTGGACCACAGACTGCATGCCCAGCTCCAATTACCTGAATCGGTATGCCCAGTTCTTGTGTTAAAGGAAGACTGGGGTAAGACAAGAACTGAAACTGGGTTCACCTCTTATAATTGTTTTCACAAAGCTGACTCACATGCACATGCCACAGTGGCAGCACGGTTTAGGTGTATGCCAAGGTGGTGTTGTTATGGGTACTATACTTAAGAATACTTAAATAAAAAGAGCCACTCTTTATCAAGCACATATATGCTAGGAACGGTGCTCAGTACTTTACATACATTATCTCATATTTACAATAAACTTTGTAAGGCATTTTTTTCTCTGTTAAGGAGAGGATGTGACTGAGGCTTGGTGGAGGTAATTAGACCACCTTTACACAGCTGGTATGGATATACTGGGGTTCAAGCCAATCCCAGGTCTGTCTGACTCCAAATTCCTCATTTTTCTTCCTAGTTCAAGAGGTATGTAACATGGACTTAAAAACTAGTGAAAAAAGATTCAGGATTTTACCACCACCCTGGCTGAAAAATCTGTAGATTCACTTATTCGCTCAGTAAACATTGGTTGAGTAGTTGCTCTGTGATGATTCATAGTTTGTAAGAGGAAAAGTAGTATTTTTTTTTTAACGAATGGTTTAGAATCTCAGATTGACTCTAAGATAAACTGATAAGCCTCCTTCCTAGCTTCTGTGGTCTGACCACGGCAAACCACCCAACCCTTGCATCTTCAATGTAAAACGATTAGATGTGACTATTCCCATGTTTGTTTCTAAAAAGGGAACCCCTTCATGCTTCTGTTCCAATTCTCAAACAGTATCTACTGTTCTTCTGTAGCAGATATACCAGTAACAAGCTATTTGTTAATTAACAAGCATTCCATGGAAATGTGGGCTAAAAAATGACTTCATTACATGAGCATAATATATTTCATACATCTAAACTTATCCCCAAGTTTTTTTTCACATGTAAAATGTGCTCACTGGAGTGCTATGTTGACATCTGAATGCTGCTTAATGCTTGCTTTATTATACATAAGTGAACAGCTACTGTATTCGTTTGCTAGGGCTGCCGTAATAAAGTACCACAAGCCAATAGCTTAAAAAACAGAAATTTGTCTCACAGTTCTGGAGGCTAGAACTGTGAAAAAGTCAAGATGTCAGCAGGGTTGACTCCTTTGGTAGACTAAGAGGGAGACCGTTCTGTGAATCTCTCCTGGCTTTTAGTGGCTTGCCAGCAATCTTTGGAGTTCCTTGGTTTACGGCATCATAACTCCAGTCTTTATGTGGCATTCTCCCTTTGTCCCTGTGTCCAAATTGTCCCCTTTTATAATGACACCAGATATATTGAATTAAGGCCCAACCAAATAATCTCATCTTAACTTGATCTTCTTCAAGGACCCTGCTTCCAATAAAGGCCCTATTGTAAGGTATAGGGAGGTAGTTAGGGCTTCGATATCTTTTGGGGAGACACAATTCAACCCCCAACAGTGATCCTATATAAAGCTTGATTCCTTTAGATGTTTCATAAATTTTAGGCTCAGATGTCTCCTTGTTGCACTAACTCCAAGTGAAGGACCATGTAGCAACATAGTCACTGGAAACCCACAGAAAAAAAAAGACAAGACACAGCTTCACGTTGAGAGAGAGCAGACATTCAGCAAAGCACTGGTCTCATGCAGCAAGGGCCTATGCACTCTGTTTCCATTTCATAGAAGTCCATGCCAATTGAAACGCCAGCTATCCATACTATGCCCATGCTAAAGACAGATACACTTTTCCATTTAATCAGGGACAATTCCATTTAATCAGGGACAATGAACCCTGCTGTGTCATGTAGGATGGCAGCCTCAATGAGATACATCTTGATTTAATGGAGAAATAAAAGTGATATAAGATCATAAGCTAAGACCATCATAAAGTGCATGCAAGCACCCTATACTTTAATACTCCCAAGCTGCTTTTTAACTCTGAGTGAAACAATTTGTCTAATGTCTACAGAAATGGTTCAACTAATTTCCTCCTTTAAGTAATATCAACCTGTCTACTATAATACACCTTACTGGAAGCTGCCTTCTTTTCTCCGGTTCTTTTTTTAAATGCTGCAACTCTACAAAGATATAGGAATGGATGCAGTGCTTATTTCTGAATGGCAGAAACTATCCCACAGAAATAAAGCAAATCCACACTTGATTACTGTCTTTAGAGACACTTTGCAAGAACCAGAGTCTGAAAATAGTCAAGTAGATGATAACAAACTGCCTTGGGCAGGAGAAAGCAGCCACAGCTTTTCCCTATGCCTCCATTAATAATTTCTTCATGCAATCACACATAATTTTTGAACACCTATTTGGTCACATGTTCACTGTTTTAGGTTTAAATAGGGTAGTGGGGTACAGATCTCATTGAAAATGTATCATTTGAGAAAAGACTTAAATTACAAAAGGCGTTGATCATGAAAGGTATATAAAGAATATTTCAAGTAGAGGAAACAGCCAATACAAAGACACTAAAACAGGGGTAAGTCTGGTGAGCTCAAGGAATAGCAAAGAGATCAGGGTGGCTGAGGCAGAGACAATGAGAGGAGAGGAGTTGGAGGTGAGGTCAGGGAGGAGGTAGGGGCCAGTTCACACAAGGCTTTCTTGGATACTACAAAAGCTTTGATTTTACTGAAGGACATGGAGAACCATACCAGCATTTTAAACAGAGAGAATGAACAGACTTTTGTTTTGAAATCTCTTTACCTTAAAAGTCAAAAGTGAATGGCCAAGAATTGATAGCTTAAGCCAGTTCAGCACATGGAAATGGCCGTTCACAATCCCACCTCAAATCTTCAACTGCTAATGAGTTTGGCACCATTATAATTTTTTTTCTTAAAGAAAGGAACACCAGGTGTAGTGGCTCACACCTGTAATACCAGCATTTTGGGAGACCGAGGCAGGTGGATCACCTGAAGCCCAGAGTTTGAGATCAGCCTGAGGCCCAGAGCTTAAGATCAGCCTGGCCAACATGGTGAAACCCCGGCTCTACTAAAAACACAAAAATTAGCCAGACCTGGTGGCACACATCTGTAATTCCAGCTACCCTGGTGGCTGAGACACGAGAATTGCTTGAACCCTGGAGGCAGAGCTGGCAGTAAACCAAGATGGCACCACTGTACTCCAGCCTGGGCATCAGAGCAAGAACTCTGTCTCAAAAAAAGAAAAGGAAAAAAGGAAACAGAGATTTATGCATATTGTATAACCTTTATTTTAGGATAGGTTCTTTCCTAAAGTTATATGTGCTTAGATTCTATTTCCTACTCATTAAAATTAAGGGTTGATTCTGAAAGTTATCTATAAAATAGATATACACAGTATTAATATCTATAGAAGCCAGCCTCCACGGTGGTCTAGGATGACTTTTGCCCCTGATATTTATATCTTCACAGTGAATAAACAGTGAATGATGGCTGGCCAGTATGACCAATACAATACGGCAGAAATGATGGTGTGTGATTTTCAAGGCTAGGTCATAAAAGGCATTGCAGCTTTTATCTTGTTCTCTTGAATCACTTGCTCTAGGAAAAACAGCCCTTGTGCCGTAAGGAGAGGCCCACGTGGAGGGGAACACACTTGCCTGCCATATAAGCAAGTCACCTTGGAAGTGGGTCCTCCAGCCACACACAGGCTTGCGTTTGACCGGAGCTCCAGCCAACAGCTAGTGACATGCAATCCCATGAGTGACCACCAGCCAGAATTGCCCAACCAAGCTGCTTCTACATTTCTAATGGGCAGAAATCACAGAAATAAAGTCCTCATTATTATTTTAGCCATGAAAGTTTTTGTTAATCACAGATAACTGTTATATTTCAAATAATCTGCACAAGGATTATCAGTTAGCTGTTCTTCGAAACATTTACTTTTGTCAAATATGCTTTTGAATTTTTGAACTCAACTAAAAATTCGGTAATTAATAAGATCACAGTCAGATAAAACTACATCGGAAAGTTGCAAAAAAAAAAAAAAAAAAAAAAAAAAAAAAGGACCTTTCAGTTGACTGATATCAAATCAAAAAAGTACTGATTTGAAGTGATATAGAATGTTGGAGAAAGCATGGACTTTGAAGTCAGAAAAAAATGGTTATGAATAATGCTGTGCTTAATAGTTTGAGCAAATTACTTAAACAATCAAGCCTCAGTTTTTCAGTCTGCAAAACTTGGAAAATAATACTTAGCTTACGCTGTTGAAAAAAGTGTGAGATAATGTGTAAAAAATAATTTTATTCAATAAACATTAATTTCCCTTTTATTAAAATGAATCTGGGCCATGTTTATTTTGTAAAGATAAATACTCTAAAAATAATAATTTAATGTATTATGTAAGCTTTATTTGGTTGTCTCATGGCTAATATTAATACTAATATTAGATTTGAAATATTAATATTGATACTAAAAGTATTAATATTAAACAGTATTAAACAGTATAATACTAAATAGTAATATTAAACAGTATATTAAACAGTAATATTAATATTAGTATTAATACTAATATTAGGCCTAATATTGAGGTAACCAAACTCAAGAGTATAATCAGCAATTCATTTGTTATTGGCTACTGAAATGGCATTTACATTTTGGAAAGAGGAAATAACTAAACACTTTGCCCAATCAGATTAGCCATAATATTTGTGTGACTTCTAAGGCTAGGTCAGATATGAGACTTATTTTTAGTCTGTTGTTTTTCATCATAAATGTAATTTCAATGACCATATGACATATGGTTACTGACATGGATGGACCAAAAAACTTAAAAAAATAGAAGTCCTCATTAATTCAATAGCACAATTAACTGAGTTTGTGACCTCTAATTTGGAAATATGGTTTGATTCACAATAAATATTCATAATGATCTTAATCATAATCTCATGAATAAATAATGTATTGTCTTATAGGGCTAAAAGGAAGGAGTTATACAGCAATCTTGATCCCAATATCTATGATATTTACCAATGCATAGATTGTGTGAAACACAATCTATATGCCAGGTACTGACATAAGCACTGGGAGTTTAAAAACCCAAAATGAACCTGCCCCTGCTCCCAAATAACTTAATATCTAGTGTTCTCTCTTTGGTTACTTCTGCAATGTAAAACTGACAGACAATGAAGCATATTTTCCCCAGTTCTTTTATTTATGCTACCCGTTTTCACAAGTTTTAGAGAGGACTTTAAAAGAAAGCAGAATGGATTACTGCCTGATACGGTTTGGCTGTGTCCCCACCCAGAACTCACCTAGAATTATAATAATCCCCAAGGGTGGGGCCAGGTGGAGATAATTGAATCATGGGGATGATTTTCCCCATACTGTTCTGATAGAGAATAAATCCCACAAGATCTGACGGTTTAATAAATGGGAGTGACCCTGCACAAGCTCTCTTGCCTACCATCATGTAAGATGTGCCCTTGCTTCTCCTTTGCCTTCCACCATGATTGTGAGGCCTCCCCAGCCATGTGGTACTGTCAGTCCATTAAACCTCTTTTCTTTATAAATTACCCAGTCTCCTGTATGTCTTTATTAGCAGCATGAAAACTAACTAATACA
This sequence comes from Cebus imitator, assembly GCF_001604975.1. Taxonomy (NCBI): domain Eukaryota; kingdom Metazoa; phylum Chordata; class Mammalia; order Primates; family Cebidae; genus Cebus; species Cebus imitator. The sequence goes on from NW_016107357.1 coordinate 499,608, forward strand.
CTGACCAAATTTACAGTGAAATAAACAGTACCCAACCCAAAGTTTCCCTCAAATATGATAAGCCATGGGCATATAATCTAATTATTTGAAAGAAAACAGATTGTGCTGGTTAAGAAATTAATCTGTATAACTATATCAACCAATTAATTTATTCTGAAAATATTTATTCTCATGAATGATGCTGCCTGACACTTTATAGTGCCTGTGAAATGAGAATAATATTATTTTGGTATCTAGCTGCCATGATAAATGGTACATCACCTTGAAATCACTGAGCTAAAAATAGTAAAAGGGACTTTGGACTTTTGGCTACCAAGCACACTTGGTACACCACACATGTTTTAGTGGTTTCCCCACCAGTCCTATTGTTTTGTTTTTGACAATCAATCAACTGCATTTAGTTAGTAACAATGATTCTACTCTTATTAATAAAAAGCTATTTATTGCCAGTCAGATTTTGTGATTTGCATAAGATAACTCAGTGTTGTCAAAAGGGGGAAGTGAGTTTATATCAGCCAAACCAAGACCAAAACCAAAGAGATGTCTTAGTTAGCTTGTGTATACTGTGATTTTATGTCTTATTTTCATTAGACTTTTAAAAATACTGAAAATGAGTCATTCCCCCATTACTTCCTCCAAAGATTCTAAATGAGAAAAACTATTCGGATCCAATCACCTCCTTTTAAAGATGATCATGACCAGTTAGATGATTAGTTTAAGGACACAGCTAAATAGTGGCATAAGCTGGACAGGAAATTAAGTATTAAAACAGAGATCGGTGCCTTTTCTCCACTGTGCTGAAATGATTGGTTTGTTCATGAGAACCACCAGCTCAGTCAGCCAAATATAAAGTTTCAATCACAATTGTCGCTTGGCATACACAGATAAGCTCTCTACAAGAACAGGGAACTCTTAGGACATGTAGGATAATGTTAAACAGATAGGAAAACTAATAGGAGGACTTGTTATGTAATGTTCTCCTCAAAGTGTCAGCGTCAACCATAGAGGTGGTTCTGCTGTTTATTATATTTAACTCAAAAGATAATCTCACATTTACAATACCATAAGTTCTCCCTAACAATGTTGTATAATAATATTAGAGTTGGTTCTTAAATGGTTCTTCCGACCATTAGGAAAAAAATTTTTAATAGTAGGTCTAAAACCATAGCTTTCTATGTCAAAATTCACTCTTCTTTTTTTCCATGCATTTTAAAGTCAAGTAGCCAATACAAATTTATAGGAAAAATGCTTTCACTTACTTTTAATGTGTCAATTTTAGAGTCTTCATTACTATGTTAATCACTGCGGTCTTTACTGATGGATATTTTATCCCAACTATGTAACAACTTACTTAGAGTAGAACAATAACGAATAATTAGAGACAGAATTGATTCACTCTTAAAACCCAGAGACTAATGATTAACTAGCACGGCTGAGTCCAGTGTAAATGGGAATGCTTTGAACTCACAGAATTGAGACCTTCTGGATTACCATCAGACTTCTTGTATATTCTCCAGAAAAATAAACATACACTCAATGTTCACATAAGTTATCATTCTGAGAATGAATTTATAAATCACTTAAAAATGTTGTAAAATGTAACTAAATAATATGATTAGGTAATATAAAGATCCATAGTCTTTATTTAATATTATTTGTTTTAGGCTCATCTGAGTCATTGACATATACAACTTTTATTCTACAAATAATACCATTGATATTTGGCTCAATAATCTTAAGTTATGTTTATATGGTAGCATACAATATACTACAATATACATATAACTTCAATAAGCCTCACAGGCTATGTGGAACCAACATTGCACTAGAGTTACATTGGAAATGCCTTAATAACACTGATTGATTTTAACTGTAGGTTGAGTATCCCTTATCCAAAATGCCTGGGACCAAAAGTCTTTTCAATTTTGGATTTTTTTCGAATTTGGAAATATTTGTATACACACAGTGAGATATCTTGAAAATGAGGCTCAACTCTAAACACAAAATTCATTTATGTTTCCAATGTACCTTATATGCATGGCCTAAAGGTAATTTCATACAATACTTTAAATAATTTTATGCAAGAAACAAAGTTTTAACTGTGCTTTAGCTGAAACGTGTCACATGAGGTCAGGTATAAATTTTCCACATACGGCATCGTGTTGGCTCTCAAGAAGTTTCAGATTTTGGAGCACTTTAGATTTGAGATTTTCAGATTAGGCTTGCTCCTCCTGTATTTAGTAAACTGAACTGTGGTCAAAGTAATTTTTTAACTGCTGTGCTATTTTATTTATTGTCATTACCGATAAAGGCTAGCTTCCCCGTAAGTACTTTATAAATCATATCACCAGTTTAAGGCTTATAAAAACTATTTTAATTCTATGTGATTTAATGCTTTGAATAATCCATCGGGATTTTTCTTTAGATCTTTAAAAGGACTATAATGAGTTCAGAGATGATAGAGATTAAATTTACACGATACAATGAGGGCAAAAGGAATATTTCATCACCCCACATACATGTAAGTACAGCAGTCTACTGTAGTAGATTGTTCTACTATCCTAAAACATTAAGATGTGAATGTGACTTCTCAATTCCCCAGAAAATTGTGTGGGTCAAGCCGGGGAGGGCCAGTGCTGGAGCTATCACCATATGATTTCAGGCTAAAATTTTTAAGATATTTTCCCATGCTTCTATGTCATTGCTAACTCAACAATTTCAGCCTCTTCTTCTAAAGTGGGTGAAAGGGAAGGAAAGAAACACTAAGTCAATGAGATTTTCATAACAAACTCTGGAGCACTGTTATTGTGCTATTGGATAATTCAAGGACATTATACTCACCCTCAGCTCAATGTCTAAAAATACTTGTAAGGATTATTGTCAAAAGCCATTTATGACTTCCTTTTGGAGGATAAGAGAATAATAAACTTCAGTCTTGTAAATATCTTTATCAGAACAATGTCCATGAAATTCTTCCCCTTCCTTTCTTATTCTTAGGCTATTTATTTTGATGAAATTGAGCTTTCTAAATCTATCAAAGAAGTATTTACTTGGACTGACTTCCTTCCTCCTTCCATCATTTCTTCCTCCCTTCTCTCTTTTCTTCTGATGCTTATTCACTACATATGTACTAAGCATTTACTATATGCCAAACACTGTTCTAGGTGCTAGACAGTCAGGGGCAAATAAGGGAGAAAAAAATCCCAAGCCAATTATGGAATTGGGGTAGAAGCAGGTGCAGGGGGAGAAAAGGGCATTAAGAGATGAGCCTGGCGGGGCTCGGTGGCTCACACCTGTAATCCTAGAACTTTGGGAGGTCAAGGTGGGCGGATCATGAGCTCAGGAATTTGAGACCAGCCTGGTCAATATGGTGAAGCCCTTCTCTACTACAAATTCAAAAATTAGCTGGGCATGGTGGTGTGTACTTGTGGTCCCAGCTACTCATAAGGCTGAGGCAGAAGAATCATTTGAACCCGGGAGGTGGAGGCTGCAGTGAGCCGAGATCATACCATTGCACTCCAGCCTGGGCAACAGAAGGAGAATCTGTCTCAAAACAACAACAAAAAAAAGTAGGGAAAGAGATGAGCCCAAGAAAAGAGCCATAACGCAAATAAGAAGAACGATATATCGAAGGGAGCCAAAGAATTCAGATTTTCTGCAGTCCGTCTAGTCTCACATTATAGTTTTACCTTTCACTTGCTATGCTCAAATGTATCCTAAAGTAGAACTAGGCACTTAGACAAAACAACAACTACAACAGACACTTCCAACCCAGTGCAGCAGATATTAAAATCTTCACCACTGCAAACCATTCACCTTTTAATTCCCTTCAGCCTGTAAGCCACTGTGTGATATGGGAAAGGTAACCATTATTCTCCCCATTTTACAGATGAGTAACTTGAATCTTAGCAAAGGGATTGTTCAAGGTTACAAAGTTCAATCACAGAACTAAGGTCTGGAGCATGGCCCTCTGATTCCAAATGCAGAGCATTTTTTCATACATTATTTCTCCGCAATCAGAATAAATCCTCAAAGAAAGTATAATCTAGCAACCGAATTCAAACCCTGGACTCCAGTAACTGCTCTAGAATATCCACATAATGAAATATTAGAAGGCAACCAGTGGGGAAAGATTTCCTTGAAGTTGCTTAGGAAACATACTGTATTTACTTACATTGTTTGCGCTCTCTAGGCTGGTGTTGCTAGTGACTGTGAGAACCCTTGGAGTAGAGAGAAGACACATATTGATAATAAATTAAACCCCAAAGGCAACACAGATGTCTGTGACCAGTTGCCATGTGAAACGGCATCCCAACTTCTACTTCCAGAAATCTTAAAGGTCTTATTTCATTAATCAGGGACAAAGGCTCTTGATATACAACTTAAGTCCACACCTCCAGGGTTTTGCACTGTGACTGAACTGAAACAAATTCTACTTGCTTCTGTGGTAAAGAGACTTAGTTAAATAGACAAGTGTTCCTGGCCGGGCGCAGTGGCTCAAGCCTGTAATCCCAGCACTTTGGGAGGCCGAGGCGGGTGGATCACGAGGTCAAGAGATCGAGACCATCCTGGTCAACATGGTGAAACCCCGTCTCTACTAAAACTGCAAAAAATTAGCTGGGCATGGTGGTGCGTGCCTGTAATCCCAGCTACTCAGGAGGCTGAGGCAGGAGAATTGCCTGAACCCAGGAGGTGGAGGTTGCGGTGAGCCGAGATCGCGCCATTGCACTCCAGCCTGGGTAACATGAGTGAAACTCCGTCTCAAAAAAAAAAAAAAGACAAGTGTTCCCAACTAACTGCTAGCTAAATGAATGTCTTCCCACCAACAAACCAGGTACACTCTGCAGGACTTAGAAACCGAAGAAACACCATCTCGAGACGTTAATCAGAGATTTTCGTGGCCAGGTTTCAAAATGCCACCTAATGTGACCATATCTTTGAGGAGATTATTTCTGTATATTTCCAGAAATTTATTTGGAAGCAGTTAAAATGTTCTCATTCTTCATGGTAAAAAATATTTTATGGCTCAATATGTCACATTCACTTCTGTCTCCGTAATTTCACCTGCTTCCTTGTTGCTAAAATGCTTCTTGCTCAAGTCAATCTGACCCATCTAAATTCTATATGCTTAAAACCATGTATTACCCTCTTACCCCTCTCACAGTCCCACACCACACAGGGCCCACAGGGGAGTCTACATAATGGTTGACTTATTTTTTTTTTTAATGCACAATATCAAAGATTGCTCTTTAAAATTCATTCCACAGGATGGTAGATAATATACATTTTTGTTGAGACTGGCCTACAGGGGATGCCACACCTTTAAAGGATCAGGTCTCTGGCTTTGAGGCTTAAAGCCTTCCATTCCAAAAGACACAGAGGCACAGCCTGAGTCATTCAAATAAGCTCATGATTTTATTTGACTTGAAAAGTAAACAATAATAAACAATTAAAATGGCAAGCTATAAAACAAACATAAAACTTCCCATTGTTCCATGATGTGCTACTACATTAGCTTCATTGTCTATTGTTCATGGTGTTTGGCAGGAATACTCTAGGTCTGAAAGTTGCTTAAGGAACACTGGGAGTGCCAGACCTCTTGATCCACGTCTCCCATGAGCATATCCCATTGAGCCTAGTTTTCAAATTTTAAATGGCTCTAACTTACACTCAGAGCATAAACATTAAGCCAGCCATGGGCACTTTTTTATTGATAGGGTACAATATGAAAAGATTTCACTGTAGGGGGAAACATCAGCAAATCAGAAGTGCAGAGATGATCCCAGCCAGCCCAAAATGAGAGGGGCAGATGTAGTCATTAGCACAGTTTCTGATGAATAAACATACCCTCTTGCATTATTTTGCTGTTTGCCTGTTCTTCATGCTGTGTCTCTTTGGCAAAAGAGAGCCAATATCTGGGTCTGAAAATGACTGTTAATCACGTTTTTTAAAAACATATTTTAGCAAAGGATGAAAACACTCACAAATGCAGCCGAAATTTTTAAAAAGAGAGAAAGAGTGAAAAGCAACCCCTCCAGCCACACCGCTCAGTGTGGGCACAGTGTCATGTTGACTCATCTCTGAAGACCAACCGATTTGTAAAATCATCAGAAACGTGGTGGCTGGCTCTGATTACCATTGTGATTTGGGGGCATATTTATCCTTCGATAGAAAATCTGCTCAAATGAATTCTCCCACATATATGCCACCCGTTAAGCAATGTGCTAACAGTGATCTTCATAAAGAACTGAGCCTTGTCAGAGGTTATCTTTTCGTTCAAAGGTACCAAATGAAAGATGGAGATGTAACTCCACACCAAATCTTGCCCCGTGAAAAGAAAATATAGAATGACTATCTAAAGAGGCCAAGAGAGACTTTGAAAAACATAGGCAAAGACCAGGAAAGCAATGACCATGAAGGGAAAATTGTCAGAACTATGATTATGGTAGATGTGTGCAGACTGGGAAGCTAATGTAGGAAATTAGGAGGATAGGGAAATTTAATTCTCTTCTCTAAAATATCAGCCCTTTACCTCCTTACCTATCCTTTGAGACAGGTTAGGTCTTAAAATGCCTTTAATCTCTGGTAGACAAGTTACAGCACCAATAGGCTAAAATATTCATGGGCAACAGTCTACAGAATCCAACAAGCCATGTTAACTACTTAGATATGCTGAGGATACCAAGGTTACCACCAGATGCCATCAACTCATAGTACCATATGATATGCTTACTATGCAAATATGTACATACGTGCAAAGTCTGATTATTATAAATAACTCATTTCCCAGCTGCATACACACTCTACAGAGAAAATGACACATTGCCTGACTATCACTAAAAGAAGCCAAGTGAATGTGATTTATAAAGTCAGGCTTCCAAACCTGTTTCTCCTGATTTTTAGGTTTTGTGTGGAACATAAAAGGAAGTCCCAACTGAAATGAGAGTTGTCTGGCATTCAGTAAACGGATTTATGGGTGGGCACTACAATTCCAGGAACCAAGGTTGGCCTTCCTTGGAGCTAGTCTGAGTAGCAACTTGGTAAACTGTGAATTAAGCTGAATTACTGTACTCCCTCTGAAGGGAACAGAGGCTGTGAGTGTCTAAACGGTTGCATGCTATCCCGCTTCTTCTACACATTAGCTAATTAGTTGTCTGCCTACATGCCAAGCATTTGCTAGTTACTCTCCCAAGGAAATAAAATTCTTCATTCCTCACTTGAGTAGGTTCAGTCAAGAACCTACCCTCTCCACTCCTCGCTTTGGTATTGGTTTTGTCTTGGAGAAGACATCATTTCCACAAATGCACAAACGCACACCTCACCGTGGGTACCTCATAACCAGTTCTTAGTCTAAATTCTCCAGGGATTCTTCTGTGAATAAGTTTGAGTCGGGGGGTTCTACAGTGAATTGTGGCTGAATAAAAACCTAGTATATTGGAGAAGTTGAATGTCTGTAATGGGTACTTTAGTGTAAGGTTATTAGTTATGAGATTAAGCTCCATTGCTAGTAAGGGGCCTAAGGTGGTCACACCTAGGGCTGTGAGCTTTAGGTGGTGAGCCCGACTTCTCAGCTTTAGGCTGTGATTTCCTTCCTCCTCTTGTCCCCACTCTGTCCCTAGGCTCACCCTTTGGCCCACCTCAGCCTGGATCTCTAGTTTCTCAGCACTTACCTCATTTGAACTACTGATCTCTTTAGCCCCCAGTTTTGTATACATGGCCTTGTTTTCACTTCTCTTTGTACTCGCTTCTATCCCTCTGCAAGGTTACAGATTCCTAGAAGCATATTCACGTTTTGAGGTATCTGAAATGCATACAGTTGGAAAGGGATTCTCTTTAAGAAGATGAGTACACAAATATAAAGTGATAAGCAAAACTTTACATTTTGGAGGGGACCCATGAAAGTGCAGTGACCTAGAGCTTGAGTTTTATCCATTTCTTAATAAATCTGCCTCTGATGTGGATGCCATCATTCTAGCGGATTGTCATTAAAGGCTTTTGGCTCGTCTTCTGAGAAACCCATCTATTTCTACAGCACTTAAGACTTTTTCCTTGAGAATTTGAGATTTTAATAAAACTTGAAAGTGTTTAAGCCACAAGAGGTATGCAATCAATATCTGCAAATGTAAATACTAAAAATGATGAGATGTGATCACAGGGGCCCCAAACTCTCAATGCATAAAACGTAGGGAGAAAAAAGCTCATGAACCCCACACATTATCTTGGAAACTGCTACTGCTGCATACCTAGCTTGATAGCATTTGAAACAGCGCCTAACCAGATAGTATTAGAAAACCCTCGTTTTGAGTTACTGATAGCAAGAAAATGACACTGACATGCACAGCTTAGAAAAGGCAAACTCAGAGGCTAAGTTTAGGCTAAGGAAATTACAGAATACGAGAACACTTCTCCTGTTCTTTCCTTCCGCAGGTTCCTCAAGCTGCCTCCTCCTCAAGTAGCTACACGTGGCCAGGGAGTTCTCAAGCTAATTTCATGCATGGACCAGAGAGCAAGAATTCCTGCTCTTTTTTTTCTGAGTTCTTTGAATACTGCTGTATTATATCCTCAGGATTTCTATTCATAGTTTGCCCCAGGGCTATTGTAACAAAATACCACACACTGAGTGGCTTAACTACAGAAATATATTATCTCAGCTCTGCAACTTCAAAGTCCAAAGTCAGGGTGCTGACCGTGCTGGTTCCTTCTAAGGGCTGTGAGAAAAGTTTTCAGGCTCTCCCTGAGTTTCTTCACATCATCATCCTCCTATGCATGTCTGTCTCTGTGTCCAAATTTCTCCTTTTTACAAGAAGATTATTCTGGATTGGAGCTTACTCTAATTGCCTCATTTGAACTTAATCACCTCTGAAAAGACCCTGTCTCCAAATAGAGTCACATTCCTATGTAGTGGAGGTTAGGATTCCAAAATATCTTTCTTGGAGTATACAATTCAACCCATAACAAAGCTATGAGCAGCTCTCTTTATTAGATGCTAAGAAAAAGTATACAGCTAAAGTGACCATTAGTTAGTTCACTGAGCAAAGCAGATATAACCTTAGGATGCCAAAGGAGTGTTTGAAGACTGCATTACATCAATGCCAAAAAAACAGGTTGAGAATTAACATGATGCTGAGTAACAAGTATAAATTTCGCAAAGAATAATGTGAAATTGCATAACGTTTGTTGTTTTGCTTCCACGTCCATGGACATTTGAGCAAGTAAACTCAATACATTACAGCTTTTTGAAGGACAAACAGTCCATAATCGCTGACAAACTATAGCTCCTTTAAATGCCCCTCTGCCAGATAATTTAGGACTCACAAAAAAGAGAAGTTAAGACCTATCGCTTATCCCTGAATTAGGCTTTAAATGTATTTCATCTCCAGATGAAAGAAGCGGGAATTGTTAAGTGCTTACTTTTTGGAGCATACATCAGCAATATCAGGACCTGAAGATGGCATGTGAAATCATTTTAATTGCTAGGAGGGCCAGTCACTATTAGCTAAATGTCATCCTCGTGAAAGAGTGGCCAAGCACAGTGCTCCACCTGACTGGCAATTAGAATCTTGTCTAACCTCCTACCTTTAAAATGAGGGGCTGAAACATTAGCACACCAGAGTGAATGACGAGTGTAAATATGATATTATGATCACGAAAATGAAAGCCAACTCTCAAAGCAAGGGGAACAAGATATGAACGATTACATTTAATGCTCCCCCAGGTGAATAATGCTTGATCAGAGTTATGCTCTGAAAGCAGTGAAGGGTGCCCATCCACCCTTCTCTTACTTCTTGCATCTGCTTGGAGGATTCCTTTGGCCTTTGTTTTTTACCCCCTTTTCCCTCCTTCCAAAATAAAATTTACTTTTGTGACTGCTGTGGGTGTTTGGGTTCTTATTTTAATTTATTTTAAAGTTTGATTTAAATTTGGAACCTGCATAAGACTTTTGACATTTATTTCTGGGGGTGTTTTCTGAAGCTGGATGAAGTGGGTGTTGACTGACAGACAGGTTGCTATGGGAACAGCTGTCATTGCAGAGACTAAGGCTTTATTTCATACTCTTCTTTTGTCAGGCAAAGGTTTGTGGGATATTTTTAAAATAGTCTAAGTGCCCCAGAATTAATAGGAAATTGTTCGGTGATTTTTTTCTAACATACCTATCAAAACCTGCAATAGTTTCATTCTGTACTGCTTTGTTCTGCATATGGATTCATAACTTTTTTCTTTAAAACAAGTGCTTTCCAATATGGTTTTCTCTCATTGGTTGTTTGTTCTTTACATTTCCCCTGCAATATTGGCCTTCTATAAAATTATACAAGTAAGAAAATCAAAGTAATGAAAAGCAACCGACAAGTGGACTTGGACCACCTATTAGCTCTATCGTGGGGCTTTATTTACTGGGCAACTTCTTCATCTTAGGATTTTAAAGAATAAATTCAGGAGATATAACACATACAAGTTAAAAGAGCAGCACATAAGTTATCTTAGACTTAAGTTTGGTTCAATTATTTTTATCTCCATTTATTTCTTCTCTACCTTTAGTAGCCTCTTGGAGATTTGAGTAGATGATTAAAAAAGATGCAGGAGTTCTGCATCAAATCCTAATCAGCCCCAAATCTTCTATTTCTCAGGTTGCTCATTCCGCAGACATTCATTACAGCTCCCAAACCAATTGAATTCTGAATACATTCCAAGCATCACTTAGAAAAATGACAAAAAAAAGCAGAAACCCCATTGAACAATCTGCTCTGTAAATAAAGACGATCAACCCTTCTCCAAACTCAGCTTCCTATGAACCTGAATTCAATCATTTCTGTTTTTTACAACAGGTACCTCTCCATGCTACTCCACATATCGACAGAGTGCAAAACCCTGTATAGTTAGCTTTCTGGATTTCTGAAAATAGTGCAGGGGCTGACTGTATTATTTTGTGGTTTTTGGCTGCATTCAATTTCTACCATCTCTTTACTGGTCTTTCTTGGCTCCCTTTTATATGAACGTCAAATTTTGCATTTGTTAAGGGCCATCATCCAGATACTGCTAGAAAAGCAAAATTTTACCTTAATAATGTTTCATATGTATGCTACCTAAATAAGAATTAAACTCATAGTTTAGAAAAGTAAAATATGTAAAACATAAATTCATTTCCTTGAAACTTGCTCAAACTCATATCTTTTCTTTCATCATTCCATTAGAGGAGGTTTACAGGATATTTTTTTCTCTACACAGGAGCTGTAAGTGTTTATGTCATTTTGATACATGGAAATTTGCTTTATTAACTAAAATTGTGTACTCCATCATATTTTCTCACCTCTTGAAAATACCTACATAAGATGCAAGAGATTCGTGAGGATCTTAATTATGTATGGCAAGCATGGTTTGACATTTCAGGAACCTGATTTTGTGTGGGGGAGAGTGGAGGGGGTGGCTAGATTTGTTTTTGTTTTTTTTTCTTTTTGAGATGGAGTTTCACTCTTGTTGTCCAGGCTGGAGTGCAACGGCCCAGTCTTGGTTCAGTGCAACCTCCACCTCCCAGGTTCAAACAGTTCTCCTCCCTTGCCCTCTTAAGTAGCCGGGATTATAGATGCATGCCACCACACTGGCTAATTTTTGTATTTTTAGTAGAGATGGGATTTTGCCATTGTGACCAGATGAACTCCTGGTCTCGAACTCTGACCTCAGGTGATTGGGGGAGGCTTGATTTAAAGTGAGAAAGAAATATGCCTAGAAATTTTGTGTTGATCTTACCTTCCCCTTCCTATGGCTGATTTGAGAAGTAGACTAAAAGGGAGATCTTAGAACAGAGAAAAATGATGAACAAAATAAAAGACGTTAGGAAAAGAAGCAAGTATGAGAATAAAAATCAATCTAAGAAAATGCTAAAAAGTGCTGAGAAAATATTACCATCATGTAGACTGAGACGCTCTGCAACTTACTTATCGTAACTATAGCACTGTATAGCATTATTTGTATATTTTTAACAAAGACAGGTGCCATTTCCTTTTTTTTAAGATTGCATAATGGAACAATTACTACATATTTGAGTCAGATGAGCTGGAATTTGGCTTTTCATGTGATCTGACATGTGATCTCAGTCAAGTAACAGTTTAGTTGAGATCATCTCACCTTTAAAATAACACCTTGCCTACCTTACAAACCAGAAAGCATTTAGTAAAACTGTAAATACTCTCCAAATCTAAGTTATTATTATTGTTTTCATCTTTCTTCTCCTTCTTTTCTTCATTCTCCAACTTCCACCACCAGTTATCTTCATCATTCTCATACTCATTGTCATCATTATCACTGGGGGAAAATATCTGAGCTGGAAATCCTGTTTTAGCATTTGTTCCCTGTAGTCATACACTTATAAATGATTTACCTACAAACCCAAGAAAAGAACCCTCAAAAGAGATTTTCCTTATATTTCCTCTACTTAACTCAGCTGATGTATCTCTAAAGCTAGGTGTTCTGCTATATTTTGCTATAAATGGATCCAATTTGGCCACTGACATTAAATTAATAATCTGGGTAAGCAATGAGTATTTACGTAATTCATTTGCAAACTGTAATTGTTAGTTAGGATACTGATGCCTATACATCTAGGTGTGTGTCCATATAGTTTGTCCTCATGCAATACAGGAAAATGGAAAATCCAGTAAGTAAACTCTTTTACTAAGAGACATAACCAAAAAGCCTGTTGTCACTTCTTAACAAACTGCAAATCAATAAGTGATGTAGGGCTTTACTTTTTGGTAGCATTAGGATGTTGGCTTCAGCAATAAGCATGCTATAGATCAGAATTTGGGACAGAACGCTCTGCCATGATATACAAGTGAAAAGCTTCTTATTTTAGAACTGTAGACAGTTAGCTTACCCAATGACCAGCTCTACAGCTGTACTATCTTGTAGAGTAGAGCATAATCTATGCCCATCACACTAGTCTTTTCACTCCAGCTTCTACCCAGGGAGGGGGAAAATGCAATACATTACAGTGAAAGTTACCAATACACAAATGCAGAAGAACCTAATATAATAAAAATAACCCCTCTCAGCCTCACTCATACTGAGAATAAATGAAAATGTTATTATTCATGCTGTTGTCAGACAGGATCATATCTGAGTCACATCAGACACAACTGAATCTAGTTTGATTTTTTATTTACAAGATCCCTGGAGAAAAGAGAATCTACAGAACTCAAGAGAAAAAAAAAAAAAAAAAAAGGAGAAACCTACTTCACTATTTGCAGTGTTCACTTTCAGGACATTTTAAATGATCCTGTTTCAAGTTACAGAAAGAGGGAAAATTGGAGTTTAATTTCCAGGTTGACTCCTTCCCAAATTTGTTATTTTAGGCAAATCACTTAACTGTTTTATGCCTCAGTTTTCTTTATGTGTTTATAGTGAGGTAACAATAGTATCTACCCCATAAGATTTCTGGAAAAAATCAATTAAAATAAAAAATTCTTAAATATCCTGAAAACTCTATTATGCTATATAAATGTTAGCTGACAGTGATAGTTCATAGTGGCAGCAGTAGCAGAAACAGCAATAACAAAAGGCACACACCATCGATTGCATAACCCCTCAGCAGGGCCATAATCAAACACGTTAATATTCCTGCAGCAAAAGATATGAATATTGACACTTAGTGGAATAAACAAAAGAATATAAATTGCCTGCTGTCAGTCAAGGTCAGATTTTGCTCCCAAATAAGTTTCATGGCCAAATGTATAAAATAAATTTAAAAATAAAAAACAACAACTTTTTTTGGATTTCCGAATTATGAGTAAATAGATTTTACATTTGAACTAATAAACCAACATACGAGCCACACTTTCCTATGGGAATAATGGCTATTAAATTTCCAGCCGTTCTGCATCTCAACTAAATTATTCTCATTTCACTTTCCTTCCTAATCTAATACCTTAACTTTTTAAAAAATTTATCATTCATTGCTCCCCTTTTAATGCTCTCCAGTCTCCACATTGCTTGGACAAGTTATCTAGCCTAACAGGAAGACAAACACTTCCAAATGCAATAACAGTTTCCTAGACTGGTCTTCCTATTTCCCTCCAATCCATCCTCCACCCAGCAGTGAGAGATCTTAAAATGAAAATTTAGATGTGACACCTTTCTGCTAAAATCTTTCAATGCCCTTCCATAATTCTACTCAACAAAGATTTAACTTTTTAATATCGTGCACAAAGCCTTTTCTGAGTTGGTTCCTGCCTCTCTTTTCAGCCTCATTTTCCTGCTCAGCCCTTCCTTCCCCATCCATAAAGCCCATATTCCAGTCCAGCCAAATGACTTGCATTTGTGAATATGCAATTTCTGTGAATATACAATTTCCCAGTGAATATACAGGTGAATATACAATTTCTTACCTTTGCATTTTGTTCACACTGTCCCTTCTGCTCTGACTGTCCTCCTCCAATTAGGTCTGTCAGGTGACTATTACTCATCCTTTGTCCATCCTCTGAAACAAAATTTCATCTCTGAAGTCTACCCTGTCCTCTTCACATTTCTTCTAACACTCATGCCATCTTGAGCCAGTGGCTATCATGCCCTTGTCACATTGCCACATGAACCACATTATGGCACAATTACGTGCTATAATTATGCATCCACTCCTCTTCCCAGACTCTTCAAGTAGGCATCATTGGTATAGCAAACCAGCACAGACACTTTACAAAGTGAGTGCTTAGTGAGCATCTGCTTCATGAATAAAAGCGCTTCCTATAACTTTTCATCAAAACTACAGATGTTCAAGGTATATGAAAAGCCACCACTCACTAACTTTAAAGTTGGAGAAAAGTTCAGATGTCTTTTATATCTCAGATAAATTTTAGGTTTGTTCTCCAACTGTAGTTCTCACGGAAGAACTATTAAACAGTCTGGTGCTCAAGTTGAACAAAATTCTCTGCTTTTTACCTTAGTCTATTTCTAAAACTAGAAATACAAAGCATTCAAGTAGGTATCATCAGCACTAGACAAGATTAGAATTTAGCCAACAAGAGCTTCCTTTCAAGTTGGAAAGCTTTCGGAGAGAGAAAAATGCAGAGAGAGGACTTAGGTCCATAGAATTTTCCATAAAGACATGACTTTCCCACCACTTCCAAGGGAGTTACTTTGTGTGTTGGTGACATTTGCTCTACATGACAATGCCTGAAAATCCCTGACAGCTATCACACAAGCATATCCATGGGAAGGAGAAAAATGTTCCAGGAAGGAAAATGCTTAGAGTGTGCAAGGATGGTCTTCATAGGAAAAACTGCAAGGGCCAAAACACATGTCTGAAGAAGTCAGATATTATTCAGAGACACTACTATCTAGAACATTCCAAGTATATTTGGGATGAATGATTAAAGATACTTTATGTATTAGGAAACACCAAGCCTGTCATATTGGTTCTTTTCTTCCACTTATCATTTTTTTCTTTATAGAAACCAGGTTTCTTTTTAAATTAGGAAGAGCAGAGTCATCTCCAGGTGGGAATGCCTCTGTCTCATCTTACTCATCCTCCATGCCCAGTATAGCGTCTGTCTCATAGAAAGCTCTTGTTCATTGAACAAAACTAAAAATTTTCACTTAGAGAACATACTTTTAAAAATCGTTTTCAACATCTTAGCTCTAATTAGGAAGTATTTCTAATTTACTGATTTTGGTGACTGCTTGGAGTTAGGGCATGATACTTTTTTACCTGAGGATCAGGTACCCACATAAAATACTACTTTCCATGGACCCTCAGCCACAGGCTCAATCAAAGCTACAGAATAAATGACAGAATATTCTCCTTTTCCTCCTCTTCCCTAAATCACAAAGTTCTTGGTATACCTCACATGGTTTTGTTCAAATAAATAAGGAGGCATGAAATAATCCATGGGAAAAATAGCACATAAATGACAATGAATTTTAAGTGTTAATGAATTAACTACTAAGGAGAGTTGATATCACAGTTCCATATTTTAAAAACAAAAATGTAGGAAAACTCTCACGAAATTTGACAAATTTTGCAGAACTTCTGGGTGAGGTTTGTGAAATATTCACTCATCCATCAGACAGTCTACCTTCTGCCTTGGCCTAGAGCGCTGTTGCTTAACTGTAGTGATTATGTACCACAACATTTGACAACGAAGAAACTGAGCCTTGAGAGGTAACTTATGCGCGTTCACACATTCTAATATCCAAAGGGAAAGGCTGCCTTCCTCTCCTTCCTAGCAGAGCTTTGTCTTGATAACAGCCCTACTTGAAACGGAGAAATGACCAGTATCTTCTACCCTCCACAAAAAATCCTTTGAAGATAAAAGCACAATTACAGATTTCAGTGGGCCCTGAACACTTGTTCGAGGGGGACAAGGACAAGGAGAACAAGAATTGAAATGGGACAGAGGAGCTCTTTCTCTTGTTTAAGACTTATAAGGTACTGTTGAAAAATCTACAGATAAGCATCTTAAATCATGGTAAATTACACACTGCATGCTGGTGACTCGGTCATGGAAAATTATGAAGCTACGTGATGTCTCATTTGTTGTGCTGAAAACAAATGTAAATAAATTACTGAGAGAATCTCATTTACATTTAGAAATTCATCCTGATGCATGACATGACTACCAATTTTTTTTAAAGCTACTTTGAGAAGAAATGCCACTCATTAAACCCAGATCATGAGGATCCTAATATGAGCTTGATTTGGTACAGGGTTTTCAAAGCAAGGAAAGGCCACCCTTTCATGATAGGAGAACCCCCAACCCTGTCCCCTAACCCTGTCACACACACACACACACACACACACACTCTCTCACTCACTTACTCACTCACACAAGGGAGGAAGCAGCATTAGGCTCGTGGTTGTTTCTCTGTTTCTAACGACCCATCTGCTGTTCCTCATGTTCACAGACAACACTGTGGACCCACTGTTAGTGGGACTAGCTGGTTGCCCAGTAGAGGGGATGGTTTGTGGTGAGCTATTCACACTCTCTCACCCCATTCCACCCATGACCTAAGGCAGCTGGCAGGGGTTAATGGTACAGAATGGAGTTAACTGGCTCCTGCAGGGATCAAACCCATGACCGATCTCATTAACACTCTGCTTTGACCAACTGAGCTGCAAAGCCATGGACTCTCATTGAATAGGAATTGGTCATCAAGTGGCACAGATGCCCTACACTAAGATGCAGCTGACCTGAAAAGGCAGATATAAAATACAGGAGATTGATGGGATTTGAGCAAAAACCTTGAAGGGCTTCAGGTCTAGGGTAGCTGTTAGGCTTGTTGCCATGCTTAATTTATCCCATCCACCTCTCCATGACTCCATTCAAATCACCCAGGGCAAAAGCAAGGACTTATGAAACCGACAGAGAGTTACAGCACATTGAATGTAATGAGAACAAATCAGGCAAGCACTTAATAAAAAGTTTTGAGAACTGTTATACATAGTCTAAAAAGCTATAGCTACAAAGGATTGGACCATTGTCTCTCCCTGAAATTACACTACACTTACCATCCTCTGTGCAATATTGCTCCTTCCCCATCGGATAAAATAACCCATCCTAATGCCCTGTCTTCTAAGTGAGGGCCTGGGACTTAAACTTTTTTCCTCTGCAGCTGTGACTATGGGCTCGCTTTCCAGCTCTTAAATTTCCTCCCATCTTTTTTCTTTTCCCCATTCTAAATAGATACTGCAAAAAGTTGTTAAGTTTTGCTTTCCACCCCACAAGGGTAAAATACAGCCATTTCCTAAATAGGGATATTATGGTGTGCTCGGCCTCATCCACAGCAGAATATTTACATAAGCCTGAAGAGGTCTGAGAGTTTATTGGTTAAGGGAAAAATAAGCAGGCCATGAAATAATTATTTTTCATTGTGCCCTGCCAAAGCCATTCAGCCAAAGGCTAAATTGAGCTGCTATTGTGATTATTTGAACTGTGGAGCCAAAAGTCTTTGCTGCAAAGCATCCCAGCTGTCCTAAATTTTGTTCTGATGGTTGGTTTTCATTCTGGCTCAGACCCTGCCAAAAAAATGGTCCCCAAAATAGGCGGGTGGAAGGGTTGCTTTATCCAGACCCACATCAATTACCGATTTAGGGCCATTCGGAGAACTTGATTATTAACAAATCACTTCCCGAAACTGTTATGACAGGATTCCCATATGCAAACGGCAAGTCACTCATTTTCACACAGTGAGGTGAGGAAATTAGAACTAAGGCTTCACAAATTTACTGATGGTCACTTTTTTTTAACGCTGAGGCACGTGAATTCTTCCCAATGGTCCTCATGGCTAGAAGGCTGCAGCAACAGCAGTTACCCAGGCTGGATAATGGGGGCATCGACCCTGTGCTTGCCGGGCACCTTGACAGGTATGTGTAGTGACTGTAGCATTTCACAACTGAGTTAAATGGCCCTTCCAGGGCTTTCGGATGCAAGGTACTCTTTGTTTGTTCAGTGTGGCATCCCCTATATCTGGAGTAATACCTGCCCATTGTAGGCACTCAAGCCGTATGTGTTGGAAAGAAGGAAGGAAGAAAGGAGGGAAGGAAGGGAGGGAGAATGGATGGAAGGAAGGCAGAAATGGGGGCAGACTACCAATCCAGTGGGGCCTAGAGTTTCAGTTAGTGTTGTCTTCTAAATGAATATTCCTTTTGTGTGCTGGGATGAACACATTTCTGAAAAAGAACCTAGTGTGGAGACACAAAAAATAGCCAAATCAGTTATCTTTTATCAAACCATTACTTTTTTCTACTTTGGCCGAGATCCATTTACAACAGAAAAAAGAGGCTAATGCAATAAATATAAATTTAATGCATGTACTATGAAAATGTACGCTAGCTTGAACAAAAACCAATGTGTCTCTAAAAGATTCCCTAAGATTGTCCTGAAATTTACATGTCCATTAATATATTTCAGAAATGGAATCAGCTGCAATTGTACATCAATACCATGTAAACCAATAAAGCCCATTTAGAGGTAAAGGAAGGATAGCAGAAGACCAGACACCAGGAGGAGGGATTCTCAGGGAAACTATTCCTGTTATCTACACCTACATGACATCCAGAGGGAGTTTCCTGGAGCTTCAGGTTACACCCACTTTTGGTGGGAGAAGTTTGATGTGCCATGAAGCGAGTTCTTCAGTGCAGGGATAGAGCCTGGAGACACTGAATCACCCTTTGGAGTGAGGGTGGGTTTTTGTCATTTCTGGAATTACTTGGAAAGAAGGCAAAATGTTTAAAAGCAAAGTTTCTTTCTTTCTTTCTTTTTTTTTTTTTTTTGAGATGGAATCTCACTCTGTCACCCAGGCTGGCATGCAGTGGCGCAATCTTGGCTCACTGCAACCTCTGCCTCCCAGGTTCAAGCGATTCTCCTACCTCAGTCTCCCGAATAGCTAGGACTACAGGCACCTGCCACCACACCTGGCTAATCTTTGTATTTTTAGTAGACACGGGCTTTCACCATATTAGCCTGGCTGGTCTTGAACTCCTGACCTCATGATCTGCCTGCCTAGGCCTCCCAAAGTGCTGGGATTACAGGCGTGAGGCACTGTGCCTGACCAAAGCAAAATTTCTGTAACACCAGTTGCAATTTAAAAAGTCATTTTCACCCATATTCACACACCTCTAGAAATCTCCTTCCCTGAGATGCTTTCCTGGAACAATCACAACGGCGTGGACTTCCTTGGTGTGTCTCTGTCATGAAATTTTCTCCCTGCCCATTCACTTCCCCACCCCAACCCTTGCCCCAAAAACTAAAGGTTAGAGATGGCAAAGGGGAATATTTATCCACACAACAATTAGAACCTCTGTCAAACATCAGCCATCTCTGACTGTCCATTAGCACTAACTAGCTCCAGATCAGCCTATGAAGTAGCAATGCATGAGCAGACGAGCCATCTTTTAAACAGAGATGGTAGCTAGCAGATACAGTCATCACATACAGGGAAAATCAGGATATCATAAAGCTGAAAGATATATTTGAAAAGCAAAACGATTTTGTGATTAACAGCAGGGACATAACTGTAGAGTGTTTCCAAGTAAATTTAGAGGTGTACATTACTTCAGGCTAGGACAGGTAGGTAGTTTGTTATGGCTGCTTCAGAGGACACCACCATAGGTTAGCGCCAAGAAGGACCTTCCCAATCAGCCACTCCACAACTACCCACCCATACCCATGCCAATCCCCATGTAAGGGACAAGCAAACCAAAGCCTGGAGACATGAGCACCATTCAATCATTCGCCATCAAATACAATTACTTTTTCTTAATTCTTAATCTCTCTTTTTCTCTCCACCCCATCTTTCCTTTATTGTCTCCTTTTTTTCTTGCCCACTTTATCATCTTTTACTTCTTCCTAGGTCTCAGAGCTTCTTTACTAGTAGTTGTAGGAGTAATAAGCACTTGCTATACCAGGAACTATTCTGAGTGCTTTAATATTCCCCGCCTCATTTGATATTCACAACAGCTCTATGAGGGAGGCACTATTATTGTCTGCGTTTTATTATAGATGAGCAAATTGAGGTATAGAGAGATTAGGTGACTTGATCCAGATTACTCAGACAATTAACAGCAGATATGTATTTTTAAAACATCCTTCCCACTTCCATAGGAGGAAACTGAGGCATGAAGAGTTTTAGTAACATGCCCGAGGCCACTCAGCTTGGAAGAAGCAGCACCAGGACTGTGGAGTGTCTGCGCCCACTCACCACCTTCCTCATTATCCTGCTCAGGACCCCAACGTTAGAAGGCTTGAGGGACCAGAAGCAATGCTGAAGTCAAACAGCTGTGCTCGATAAGTCCCGGAGTCTACAGCATCATCAGGTTAAAATGTATTTAGAAATCTAGGGAATCAAGAAAAGGCATCCACAGAGTGCTTTTGTTTTGTGAAAACAAGGCAAGGATTATTTAGCATATGTTCCTGCAGAACGATTTTGCCAGTTTCAGTCATTAAAAATAAACACTTAGTAGGATGACATCTATTTCAAATAGTTACAGCCAAAAATAAATCTCTGCTTAAAAAAATGTCTAAATAAAGTCATTCCAGGGCTTTTGGTTCTAAATTCTAGGGTAAATCAATTGGGAAAAAGTATACGCACAAGAAATTTAGCTGTTTTTGGTCAAAGACAGTGGGGAAATCAAAGGATGTCCACAGATCATTGAAAACTCTATTTTAGTCATTTCAAACGCTAACGTTCCTCCTCCCACCTGCCAAAGCGGTTCACCAGGAAAAAAAAAGAGTAATCTCTACAAGCCTGGCCCCTTATCTTTGGTCATAGCCTTATGTAGAAGGGTCCAAACACAGCTCTATTGACTTTATAGAAACTCAGGATCAGGACACAACCAAAGTCCTGTGTCCTGAAAATTATTGGGTGAATGTTCGTTACACTACCAAACTGTTTTTAAGAAGAAGGGTCATGCCAATGTCCTAGGAAGATTCTGGAAAATATCTAACATATGGTTATATAGTTATACTACCATTTAACTTCCATAGTCCTGGTAAGTCATTTTCATTTTGTTTTTCTATTCTCTCTTTTACATATTATTCCTATCTGGAATAATACATGGACTGAGATGAGAAAAGACATAGCAGAAAAAGGAAAATTCTTGTAAAATGATAAGAACTAAGCCCATGACCCCGATCAGAGGCCAACCTTTGCCACACTATTCTCGACTGAGGTCAGCCGTGCCTGGTGATTTAACACCTTGCCTTTAGTTTCCTGACCTCTCATCTGGCCTGCTGAGCTCCACACAACTTTCTGCAACTTGTGATTTAATTCCTATCTGAGTTGGAGGCATAGAAAGAGCTTGACCTGTCACCTGTGTGACAGCCACAGCTCCACCTGCTGATTAGATGCTCTTCTGGATCCATCCCATTGGCCAGAGGGAGGAACGAAACATCTTCCCCTTTAAGGAAGAGGAAGTGATGCCAAGAAATGCTTCATTTCAACTAAACTTAGCAGAGAATCAGAACCAAATCAGTCACATTTATTAGAAGACCCTGCAAATGGCAAGAGTTTTGAAGACACCATTCACAGTTAACTAAAGAATAGGTAAAATGTATGTGCATTCAAGGTAGTTCACTTCTTCCCAAAGGGTTTTGGGTTCAGGGCAGGTGAGGGCACCAGTTTACAGGTTATTAAATAGCACCTCTGTCCTGAGTCTGGGCGAAATGGTAGAATGCTTTACATTTGATAACATATGTGGCTATCCACTTGTGGGTATCTAATTTGGAGTACTATTAATGTGTAGCCTTTCCTGGCAAATCTGCCTGAGGGATTAGTCACCCCCCAAAAAGTTCAGTTGAATATTAACCACATTAACTTTGCAGCCTGCAACATGCTGTTACACACAAATAGCCTACAGTGCCTTGTGGATGACTTGTTTAACAAAAAACATTCCATGCAGAGTCCCCACTGCTGGAAAAATTGTGTTCCATCAAAAGGGATAACCACCCTGCCAATCCTGGCTGAGAACCCCACCCTCAACCACACTCACACACACACACAAAAAGCCCAGTCTAGGGTATCATGGTTTTATTCAATTGCCAGATTTTCTTTGACCATGTAAGACTCCTTTTCTTTCAAGGATTTACCGCAGACCAAGTCCTCCAAAATTGACTGAAAAGACTTATCTTTAAAGGTAAGAATTCTAAATGTTCTGTGTAGAGGTTTTTAAAAAAATCTCTCACCATAAAGGCCATATGTTCCCTCTATTCCCCAAACATACTGTCCCCAAGAACAACTTCCTAATGTCTATAGTAATTCCAGAAAAACCAAAGAGAATTACAATCTCCAGTAACAAGAAAAGGATAAATACATCTTGAACCCACATTATAAATAGAAACAGTCACTGATCTTCTGCTCAGTGACAAGCACCCCTTAGAGAAGACCAGCTCACCAAAACCTTACTGAATTCCTGTCCTCTTTCCTTACACTCTAGTTCTTTGTTACATGCATTCTTCAGCTTTTACAAACCACGCTTGCAGAGGTGATTCAGTGTGATTAGAAATCAAGTTAAATCTGGGGGCCTGGAACCTTTATTTCTTCATAATGTTGTACACTTAATTGCTCCTGCCAGTTAGCAATGCAATTATGTCGTCTAGAAATGGAGACAAACAATAGATTTTAGTATTTAAACAGGAACTCAAACTGCAAGCAGAGAGCCACAAACCACACCATTAAACTGGAATTAAAGCTATATGTGAAAAGAAAAAGTTGGCCCAGCAATCACCTGCCTACCATTCAAAGAGAAAGTACCCACAGATCAGAAGGAAGATGGAACACAGGACGCGATGCTTGAGTTCCTAGTTTAGGGTGGGATTTTATGAAAACCCCAGGCATAAAAATATGATGGAATAAAGTAGACAACAATACAGGACAATACTTGCCCGTTAGTGGCTACATGAATTAAAGAAGCCTCTGTATTGAGAGTGTCCCTTGTGCATAATCATTGCCTCAATGCAGCCTGTCTCCAAACTCCATGTCTACCAACATTTTCTAAACTAATGCCTTACTAACAGGGTTAGAAAAGAGAACAAACCACAACCAACTGAAATTCATTCCATTTTCTAGAAACCGTAATAAGAATCATGAAAATTCAAGTGACGCGCAGATTTGGACTTGCATGTCCCTCTGGATCCCATGCCTAGAATTTTTTTTTCTTTTTTTTTTTTTTTTTTCTTGAGACAGTCTCACTCCCTTGCCAGGCTAGAGTGCAGTGACACAATCTCTGCTCACTGTAACTTCTGCTTCCTGGGTTCAAGTGATTCTCTGGCCTCAGCCTCCTGAGTAGCTGAGATTACTGACACACCACCACGCCCAGCTAATTTTTGTATGTTTAGTAGAGACGGGATTTCACCATGTTAGCCAGGATGGTCTTGATCTCTTGACCTCGTGATGTGCCTGCCTTGGTCTCCCAAAGTGCTGGGATTATAGGCATGAGCCACCGCGCCCGGCTGGCCCCATGCTAGAATTTCTATACACACCACAACCCCATCACCTCCAGCAGTGCATGAATCTTCTCATTATAATCTACAAAGGGATATTCAGTCTTCCAGAATACCATCTTACTTCAGCTTTATGGAAGAAATTAGTTCAGCCTCTATCTCCATGTAGAGACCTGAAAGGACTTAAAACATGCAAGAAACAACTAGAGTAGGTGTCTCCAGAAGACTCTCCTGCTGGAAAGGCTCTACAGAAACTACAAAGTCTGAGAGAACCCACATTGGAAAACACAACTCTCCTCATACCTGCAAAGAATTGTGGCTGGTAAATACGCAAGTCCAATACCGCTTTGGAGGACAAACATGTCAAGATATTTGATGCCAGGTTCAGAGGGGCCTAAGCTTTGCCCGTTACATGAATGTGCACAATTGCAGAGCCCCTAGTGAAAATAATTTCCCCCAGGAGAGGGGTGAGAGAAATTTCTGGGTGCAATTTTACGTCTTTGGGGATAGCAAATTTTAGGAGTCTACCATCATTATTTCCTTCCAATTATACAAGTCGTTTTTCTGACAAAATAAAAATTGGCAAAGAATATTTTCAAATTCCAGGAAGTTTTCACAAGATGGCAAAAAAATATATATGTAGTTCATGGGTTCGTGCATGGGCCATATACCTAATTACGTGGGCATCTGGCACCAACCCCAGAGCAGAAGTCATTGATGGCTCTGTCTAGCCTCTATCCTGCCTGTGTTTTCATTGAAAAAGCCTCGTCTCAATTGTTTTCTAGACGCTATCTTAAAAAATACTAAGTATTGCACCTTATGCCCCTGCTTTCTGAAATGCAAGCATTGCACCAAAAACTAAGTTAGCCATCTCTGTACTATAACACTGGACCCTCCAAAAACTATCTCCCATCTTTATCTTTAATTTATCTTTAATTCAAAAGTAATTGTGTACCATTACAGCTCAGAGTTTAAAACGAGCTGTCTACAAAACTTAAAAAAAGAAAAAAAAGAAATTAATTCTAACCCTTACCTTTGGCATCTTATAAGACTTTTGGCCATGACTTACCTGTATAAATAGAAAGAACTAATTTACTACAGAAATGCCCATGGGCGAACATGTACTAGCTAATGAAGTGTTCAGCTTTTGCATGATTAACCAACTGGAGGGGGTAGTGTAAAAGCAGAGGGCATAAAATAATAAGAAAAATTGATTAGCAGTCATTTTTTAAAGTAGTCCATGAAAAATTCCTTTTTTATACTTACTAGCTCAGAAACGGACTGTAAGGGGAGATAAACTTGAATGACTCACCAGGAAACTGAGCAGGCCTCAGGGCTGCTGTTTGTGTCTTCAAAATTCTCTAAGTAGGGAGGCCCAGGTGAAGCAAGAAAAGACACCAAACTGCTTCCAAATGGACTAACTTACACAGCAGGTCCTGCCAGTTGTCATAAAGTTAATTTTCTAATATGTTGCGAAATGCATTATAGAAAGTTGAAAACTACGACTGGGCTCTGTGTCCATTCAATTTTCTCCCTGGAGCACTCTGCTAGACCACACTTGGCTTTAACTACCGCCAGACCAATTCATTAAGAAAAAGGGTATAGTCTTGAGCCAGAATATTTATACACTTGACTCAGAAACAATCTATTCTAGGGGACATTTTCCCAAGCTAAATGCACGACAGAGGCCTTTCCTATTCATAAAATTCTTTAGCAGGTCTGCAACTCCCTTAAGGGAAAAGAAAGGGAGTCAGGTCCAAAAAGGAAAAACGCACGCTGACCAAAAAGAAAGGAATGCCTAGGGAAAGATGCAGGTTTGAGGTTACTTATAAAGCAATGAAACTGCCTTTCTTCCATTTGCTTTGATTACACAACTAATATTTACTCAGTTTAGTCCTCCCTTTAGCACGGGGACAGGTATTTTCCAGGCAGGGAAAAGAGAAAAACCGAAGCTGGGCATTCCTCACTAGCACACCAGACTGCATTCCCTGATCCCATCCTTTATCTGGGATGTTGCTCATGTCAAAGAAAGAATAAGGTAGTGCAGAAGCAGTACCTACACAGAGATCATTTCTCTCCCTTTTCCTTTCTCTATCCTTCTCGCTGTCTCTCATGGACATGTCCATAAACCAAGTGATCAAAGCACAAGCCTTCCCGTCCCTTCACTCTTCTCGGTGGTGACAGATAACAGCCCTCTTTCCACCCAGACCTTTCACACATTTGCAGCAGACCATAAGTAGAACCAGACACTGAGCTATGCATGGGATAAACACACTACCATTACCAGAAAATCAACCATTTCCCTATGACTCCCAGGTAGAGAATCATTAATCCCACTTGACGTTTTAGGTTTTACTGTGAAAAATCTCACAGTATGGTGGGAAGGCCACCACTGGCAGGTCTAGAGATCTGAGTTCTAGTATGAGGTCTGCTGCTAGCCTAGCTGTGTGAGCTTGGGCATACTGCTTAGCCTTTCTGATGCCCAACTTCCTCATTTGCAAAATGAAGGGTTAGACAAGAAGACCTCTAAGTCTTCTCCCTGAGGTCTGCAGGGTTCTTTTTTCTCTGCTCATTGATATGTCAATAAACAAGAGGAGAAAGGCTGAGCATTTGTCAAATCTTACATTATAAAGCTGTTCCAGGGTTGTGCTGTCCAATGCGGTGGCCACTGGCCACATGCAGTGACTATTGGGCACTTGAAATGTGGCCAGTCTGGATTTCACAGAGTATCCCCAAAATGCAAAATATCTTACTCATAAGTTTTGTAGTAGTTACATTGAAATGCTAATATTTAGGATAAATAGAATGCATCTTTAAAATCACCAGTGCTCAGCTGGCTCCGTCAATAAAACACGAGACTTAAAGTTACCTGTTTATTTTTACTTTGTAAAATAAAGCCGCTGGAAAATTTAAAATTAAAAATGTGGCTCACACTGTATTTCTGTTGCACAGACAGGCTCTACAGGAGAGTTTGGCAAACTATGGCTTACAGGCCAAATCTAGTCAATGGCCTGTTTTGACATACCCTGAAAGCTAAAAATAGTTTTTACATTTTCAAAGAGTTGTTTTAAAAAAAACTGTGTTATAGAAACCACGTGTGACCATCAAAGTCTGAAATATTTACTATCTTGCCCTTTACAAAAGCAGCTTGCCAACCACTGCTCACAGCTCTCCTTTCAAAGTTTGGGTACAACAGTAATACTCAAGTCTTCAATATAGTGCCATGAACAGACAATGAGACAGAATTCTCCTACCCATCTTCATCTTCCCACCGCTGTCTTAAATGTGGTGGGAAAGAATAAGAGGAGAATCACAGAAAAAGAAGGAAAGGAGAGTCCACACTCAATGCTTGTATTTTCCCTGTCTAACCACAGTAGCAGCGAAGCTTACACACATTTCAACCCCACAGCTTTCAGGTTTCTTCTTAAGAGAAAATGGCTTAGCATGAAGAAACTAAGCCAAGGGGGAAACATATGACAACTTTAATCTAATTTTGTAGCATAATTTGTGGGGACACATTTACAGTGACCAACTGATTTGGTTTGGTTGTGTCCCCACCCAAATCTCATCTTGAATTATAGTTCCCATAATCCCCATGTGTGGTGGGAGGGACATGGTGGGAGCTAATTGAATTATAGTTTCCCCCATACCATTCTCGTGATAGTAAGTTCTCAGGATATCTGATGGTTTCATTAGGGGCTTCCCACTCCACTCAGTTCTCATTCTTCTTCCTGATGCCATGTGAAGTAGGATGTGTTTGTTTCCCTTTCTACCATGATTGTAAATTTCTTGAAGCACCCCCCAGCCCTGCAGAAATGTGAGTTAATTAAAACTCTTTTCCCTATAAATTACTCAGTCTTCAGCCATTCTTTATAGCAGCATGAGAACAGACTAATCCACCAACTGTCCCAGTTTGCCAGAATCAAGAGCTTTCTGGGAATGTGGGACTTTCCCTTGCTAAAGTGCTAAATTCAGGACGGTCCTGGGTAAACCAAAATGAGTTGGTCACTTCGAATTTGACCAGTAAAAAATCTGGTACCATGTTATATAAAGAATGCACTACTAATCACATTTTTAAAAATAGAAATACCTTCTTTAACAAGCTACCTGTTGAATTTTTGCCTTTTCTACTTTCATTGCCTCTTAATTGCTGAAAATTAAATTTTCAGTAAGTTTTCCACTGACCATTCAGTTCTTTAATTTTATGATCTTGGATCAGATCCCTACCATTTCTGGGCCTCACTTTTTCCTCTATAAAAATATTCTGAGAAGATAGTGCATTCTTCCCAGTAACTTCTTGGGGAGGATAAAACAGTAGACTCAAAGAACTTTGAGTCAATTGAGGATTTGCAATTCAAGATCCATGTTAAATATAGGATGACTAGACAACAATTGTCCATAGGATGGATTTTTAAAGTGTTTTAAATTGTTCAACATTGTAATTGATTGAACTGGAGATAACGTAGAACTCAACATGACCCAACTTCTAAAGAAAAAGTTATATAAATGGCACTTCAAACCCAAAAATGTTTTATATTCCACACATGTAATCCTAATGGAGATATTTTATTATTTGTTTCATTATTAGGGGTGATTGTTTTGAAAACTGTCGATGAAATGATAGTACATAACAGTTTCACAAACAATTGAAACTTGAAGAAGGGAATTCCCTGTCTCCCAAATGCTATGAAAATATTCTCATTGTTTAGGAAAAGATGGTGTCATTCATTGCATATTAAACACACACTCTCTATGTTTCATCGGGGATGCTCTATTGTGCAATAATTGGTCCCCATTGTTACATGCACAATTTGGCTGCTCACATGTAAAAGCAAAACCTCTTAAATAGCTATCTCGACTGATAGCCTTAGGCATAGACGGTCCCCTGTGGCCACGTGCCTGCAGCAACCCATGACTAAGTCTTATGGAAGGGGAGGGGGAGATTAAAAGGGGGTACACCTGTAATCCTCTATTTATATTAGAAAGGCACCCCTGAAACCTCATTAGCAAAATGGCTGAGTGCTGTGTCAAGTCCTCAGCAAGGGCTTTGCCCAGAGTGGAGCTTGCTAAGGTAAATGTAGTGGCCCATGCCCAGGACAGAGGGGAGACACTGAATAACAAAAAGTTCTACTGTATCCTAGCTCTTCTGCTCTTTGTAGAAGCATCTGTCCCCTTTTTTTGCAGTGCCCAGTTTCACCTATGCTAAACCCAAATCTCAGAGGCCATTTCCTTCCTTAACTAACTATCACTGAGGCCTCTCTACCCCAGCCAGCTCGTAGAGTAGAGATGGCCTCTAAATACTGAAGACATTTTGATTTCCTCTACGTTATTGAAATTCTCCCTCCTACCTTCTGAACTCCTTTTACATCAAGGTCACACTTTGGAGATTTTGTAAACGATTAGTGTTAATGTTTTGATGTCTTTTTTAAAAAGAGGCATTAATTTATTAAGCCAAAAAAAGATGCAAAATGTTCTAAAATTATATTGTGGTGGTGGTTATACAACTCTGAATATACTAGAAGCCATTAAATTGTATACTTTGAAAGGGAGAGATGTATGGCATGTACATTATATCTCAATAAAGCTCTTTTCAAAAAGTCATAGAAATCCAAATAATTTAGTTTTAAAAAACTAAGAGGCATAGTTCTGAGTTAGCTTAATTTGACACAGTAACCCTCTGCTGTGGGTAATAATAGTTAAAGCAGCTTGAGTGGGTTCTTTGGAGTAGGCAGTTCATAGAGGGTCTTATTTAAAGTTCATAGTAAGCTTATGAGGAATGAAACACTGTTATTTCACAGAAGTGAACTGGATACTTAAAGAGATTAAATACCTTTGTTAAAGCTATGCAGTTACTAGGGAATGGCACTGAGATTGGAGCCAAGGCCTTCATCTCCAGAGCTCAGTTTCTGAAACACTGTGCTCATCTGAATATCCAGAACTTGCTTGGTTTTTGACAACAATTATCCTGAATGTTGGTATCATTCTGAAGACCCAGACAAGTTCTTTCATCTAGCTATGGCTTGATTTCTTGATTTTATACAATAAGACCTACCAAACAGTTATTTACATAGAATAGGTCCTCAATAATCTATCATTTAATATGCATTTGCTGAAAATAATAATGTCTAAGATTTTGCAACTTGAATTACATTTTAAAGCCTCCAGGGATAAAGCAGCTTGCTGTAGAAAGGGATCTCTATGGCTTCTACGTAAATAAAAATGGTAAACGTTTTTCATACCCACAAGCCTCATTGTTAGGCTCCACTTATTTCAAGCAAGGTATTCTGACAACTGTTAGAGTTTTACAGTGTGAGACACATCCTTCTGAAAATTCTTTGTCCCTGATTGTCTGTCTGAAATGCTGCGACTCTTGGGTCTAGCTCAGATAGGCCCAGAGGATTTTCTTCCCAATTCAGTGTAGTCCTGTGAACCACTGGGGGACCTGCCCTTCTGTAGCAAGCTTCACTCTGGCCACACAAGAATTAAGCACATTGTTCTGTCATCCAGGGTACCGACATCCAAACCACTAGGGCAATCACTGCTTCCCCTGAGACAAAAGCCAACTTTGTCCTGCAAAATCTTTTTCATACAGATAAGCAAAGATGGGAGAAAGCCCAAGGCATGGAGCATGTGGGGCAGCACTGGTCCACGCTCCTGCTTCTCTTGCATCCTATTCAGAGGCCCAGGAGGACAGGAGCCAGGCTGCAGTGCACGATATGTAACACCAGGTACGTTCTGTGCCTAATGAATAATTTTAATAACACAGAGGAATGGTGGGCAAGCAATGCATAATGAAATATTACATCATAAATTGGAAGGTCAAAATCTAGGATTTCCTGCATTGCATGGGAAAAAAAAGGAAAATAACGCCTTCTATGGATCTGCATGTTACTTTATTTTTAATAAGTCTTTAAAAAAGATTTCCAATTAAATGTCAAATCCTCCTTGCTGATGGAGAACAAGATAGAGCAGGCCAGTCCAGAGTTCAAATCCCAGTGGATTACTGGTGTAACCTTGGCCAGATTTCTTTGCAGGACTTGGCCTGAGTTTCGTCATTATTGAAGTAGAACTAATAATATCTACCTCATTAAGATTGCTGTGAGAATTAAAAAGATGTTGTATAAAAGTGCTGAGAGGCCTGGTGCAGTGGCTCACACCTGAAATCCCAGCGCTTTGGGAGGTGGAGTTGGGAAGTTCACTTGAGGCCAGGATTTCGAGACCAGCCTGGGCAGCCTAGCGAGACCCTTTCTCAACAACAACAACAAAAAAGTGTTGAACAAAGACCAATATGATGTCTCGGTAAAGAATAGCCATTGTTGTTACTGCTAGTCCTAGTGAGTATTTAACAACTCACAAATTGAGGAATGAGACCAAGGTTACTCAATATTGCCCATCTCAAAGCAGGCCTGTTTTCTTACTAAATTTCAGATTGTTTCTCCCCTACACAATCTTTTCCACGAAACCAGCCCTTCCAAATGTCTCTGGCCAGAGAAGTGAGCTATAAACAGTACTAAGCCCTATGACATTTAATAGGATGTTTAGGTTTAATACAAAAGTCAAATACTTCAATAAGGTAAAAACTCTAGGGATTCTGTAAAATAATATCAGGAGCTGAAGGCAGAACCATCACAAAGGAAGCCTAAACAACTTGTCAGAGTTTTAAGGAGACCTAGCATTCTAATATTAGCCCAAATACTGCATGTTCTCACTTACAAGTGGGAGCTAAATGATGAGAACACATGAATACATGGAGAACAACACACGCTGGGGCCTGTTGGAGGGTGGAGGTTGGGAGGAAGAAAAGGACCAGGAGTCATAACTAATGAGTACTAGACTTAATACCTGGGTGATGAAACAATCTGTACAACAAACCTCCATGACACAATTTTACTTATGTAACAAACTTGCATCGTACCCCTGAACTTAAAGTTAAAAAAAGCGCATAGGCAATGGAAACCAGTCAATCAGTCAGGAACGTGACACTTCCCCGAATCTGGTTCTAACCTCATACCTTTTCAGCTCTCCTCAGTCATAGCAGATTTGGGGGCAGACCACCAGAGAAGAATCTCTCCTCCCAGGCCAGAGGAATAACTTCTAAGCTGCTTCCTGTGGACCACAAGGCTGAGTTTGTTCTGCACAAAGGGTAAGGGACTGACAAATGTCTCAGGGAGCCTGATCCTATTCCCTGATAACAAATACTCAGTTTTCCTTTTTACCTCTGATCTGAGATTCCTCTCTAATACCCAGTTAAGGTAGATATTTATCACCTTCTTCCTTTAAGAGAAGACTATTTGCACTACTCTAAATGTTTTAAATTTTTTCTTATTTCACTGTATTAGCCTGTTTTCATGCTGCTGATAAAAGACATATCTGAAACTGGGTAATTTATAAAAGAAAGAGGTTTATTGGACTTCTACTGGGTCCCTCTCATAACATCTGGGAACCATGGGAGCCACAAGATAAGATTTGGGTGAGGACACAGCCAAACCACATCATTCCACCCTGGCCCCTCCCAAATCTCAAATCTTCACATTTTAAAACCAATCGTGCCTTCCCAACAGTCCCCTAAAGTCTCAACTCATTTCAGCATTAACTCAAAACTCCATAGTCTGAAGTCTCATCTGAGACAAGGAAAGTCCCTTCCACCTATGAGCCTGTAAAATTAAAAGCAAGTTAGCTACTTCCCAGATACAATAAGGGTACAGGCATTGGGTAAATACAGCCATTCTAAATGGGAGAAATTGGCCAAAATGAAGGAGCTACAGGCCCCGTGCAAGTCCAAAATCCAGCGGGGCAGTCCAATCTTAAAGCTTCAAAATGATCACATTTGACTTCATGTCTCATGTCCAGGTCATGCTGATGAAAAAGGTAGGTTTCCATAGTCTTGGGCAGCTCTGCCCCTATGGCTTTGCAGGGTACACCCTCCATCCAGACTGCTTTCACAGGCTGGTGTTGAGTGTCTCTGGGTTTTCTAGATGCATGGTACAAGCTGTTGGTGGATCTACCATTCTGAGGCCTGGAGGATGCTGGCTTTCTTCTCAGAGCTCCACTAGCCAGTGCCCCAGTAAGGACTCTGTGTGGGGCCTCCAGCTCCACATTTCCCTTCTGCACTGCCTTAGCAGAGGTTGTCCGTGAGGGCCCAGCCACTGCAGCAAACTTCCGTGTGGGCATTCAGGCATTTCCATACATCCTATGAAATCTAGGTGGAGGTTCCCAAACCTCAATTCTTGACTTTTGTGCATCCACAGGCTTAACACGATGTGGAAGCTGCCAAGGCTTGGGGCTTCCACCCTCTGAAACAACAGCCCAAATTGTACCTTGGCTCCTTTTAGCCAGGGCTAGGGCAGCTGGAACACAGAGTACCAGGGTACCTAGGCTTCACAGAGCCGGGGTGGGGGGGTCCTGGGTCCAGCCCAGGAAACCATATTTTCCTTCTAAGACTCTGGACCTGTGATGGGAGGGACTGCCATGAAGATCTCTGACATGCCTTGGAGACATTTTTCCCATTGTCTAGGGGATTAACATTTGGCTCCTTGTTGCTTATGCAAATTTCTGCAACTGGCTTAAATTTCTCCCCAGAAAATGGGATTTTCTTTTCTATCACATCATCAGGCTGTAAATTTTTCGAACTTTTATCCTGTGTTTCCCTTTTAAAACTGAATGCCTTTAACAGCACCTAAGTCACTTCTTGGATGCTTCGCTGCTTAGAAATTTCTTCTCCAGATACCCTAAATCATCTCTCTCAAATTCAAAGTTCCACAAATCTCTAGGGCAAGGACAAAATGCTGCCAGTCTCTTTGCTAAAACAGAACAAGATTGACCTTTGCTCTAGTTCCCATCTAGTTCCTCATTTCCATCTGAGACCACTTCAGCATGGACCTTATTGTTCATATAGCTACCATCATTTTTGTCAAAGCTGTTCAACACATCTCCAGGAAGTTCCACTCTTTCCCACATTTTCCTGCCTCTTCTGAGCTTTCCAAAGTGCTCTAACATCTGCCTGTTACCCAGTTCCAAAGTCGCTTCCACACTTTCAGTTACCTTTTTAGTAACATCCCACTCCTGGTACCAATTTACTGTATTAGTCTGTTTTCATGCTGCTGATAAAGACATACCCAAGACTGGGCAATTTAAAAAACAAAGAGGTTTGTTGGACTTACAGTTCCACATGGCTGGGGAGGCCTCACAATCACATCAGAAGGAAAGGAGGAGCAAGTCACATTTATGTGGATGACAGCAGGCAAAGGAAGAGCTTGTGCAGAGAAACTCCTGTTTTAAAAACCATCAGATCTCACAAGACTCACTCAACATCACAAGAACAGCACAGGAAAGACCTGCCCCCATGATTCAATTATCTCTTACTGGCTCCCTCCCATAACACATGGGAACCACGGAAGCCACAAGATAAGATTTGGGTGGGGACACAGAGCCAAACTACATCATTCACTGAATCCATGATAAGTTTTCTTTAAAGCACTTAAAGAAAGGCTTTACCTACCAAATATTTGTACTTGTTTTTATAACTTTTGATATGTTTCCAAATTGCATCTCAATATATTTTGTTCCTCCACCTTGAATACAAACTCCTACAATTCGAAGACTGGCTTTTGTTTTTTCGACCCCATCCCAGTGCCTCCCGAATGGTAGTATTCTGTACACAGTCGCAAAGTAATCAACATAACTGCATCCTCTCTGCCTTAAGCTTTGTAGGCTAGGCTCCATGGAAACATATGGAAATAAAGATAAACACCCCTCCCTTACACACACACACACACACACACACGAACACACACCACACACAAGAGCAGGGCAAAAATGAGAGAGTGTGTGTAAGGAGAGGGGCGGCAA
The DNA here is from genome assembly GCF_001604975.1 of Cebus imitator. Lineage (NCBI taxonomy): Eukaryota > Metazoa > Chordata > Mammalia > Primates > Cebidae > Cebus > Cebus imitator. The sequence continues at coordinate 534,380 of NW_016107357.1, forward strand.
CAATGGCTAAATTATTTTAACATGGTGATATCTCACACAACATCCCTAATTGCCCTCACGTTCTTAAACCTTCTGGTTTGTAAGAACTGTGTTGCTATATATTTTTTTTAATGTTTCAGGCTGGTGGTGGCAAAATGGGTTATTTAGGCTGTAAGAAAATAAGTATTTGGACTGGTCATGTGTGAAAAAAGTCACTAGGCTGGTAAGCTCAAATTCCATCTCTTCTGTGGCTTTGCTGAGAAATTAGGAAGTCGTTGCCCTGTCTCCTTGTCTAGAGTCCAGTGAAAAAGATAGCTAAGAGATGCCTTGACCCCAGTCTCCACAGAGAGAAAAATACCCCCTTTTTTTCCTACATCATCTGCCCTTGGACTGAAATTTCATAATTCTCTTCAACTATTCATTTTGTTACTTCAGGATATAGTAAGTAAAGCTGTTGCTTTAGTTAAACTTTTACAGCAGCAAGTTAATAATCAAAAACTTTTTTTATGCTCATGACTGTTTTAGTTTTGAAAGATTTCAGAAAAATTCTATTAAAAATTTTTTTTTCCTCTCCTGTGAAATACCTTCACATTGCTAGTACACCTTTACCCTTCCAAAAATCCTGTGAGATTATTTGTTTTGATTATGAGAAATCCGAATTACACAAGTTCAGTAATTTGCCCAATAACACACTATCAGCAGAAATTTGGGTTGAGATTCAAACCAAACCAATTTGTCTCCAAACCCTACTCTTTGCACTTACGCTAGCTATGCAGTGGGACTCAATCGATGCGGTTGGGTCTACTGCTCCACTCAACACAGATGGAAGCCCAGAAATTTCTTGGACCTAAAGGAAATACATACAAGATCAATTACATCAACACAGGGCATTCTGAGTTTGATTTGGAGTTTCTCGCAATATATCCCATTGTCCTGTAGTATATTCTGTTGCTCTTTGGTACATTGGGAACCCTCAACAGTTCTCCTACATTTAGTTCAGTTCCTTTCCTGCCCCCCAATCTTAGTTTAAAATTCTCCACTGAGTGGGTGTAGAGAATTTTAAACTAAGCATGAAAAAATATTCTCATCTTTTTCATAAAAAAAATGAAATCACAGAGGCCCAGGGATCTCTAGCTAAGAGGCCCCATAGTCAGAAACACTGTAAAAAGATCATAGCTGACACCACAGTTGGTGAAAATAACAGCCTGCAAGCTGTGCCAAAAGCCCTTTTTCCTCATCTAATCCCCCATCATTCTTCTGATACAAGACAGCAAATGCATTAAATCCTTTAAACATTCATAACAAGTTGGTATAAAGGTAGTACATTTTAGGAGTTGAAAGAATGTCTATAAACACACTCACACACGTACGTATACATCCATCCACAAATAATACTACGTTGTTTTTTTAAAAAATAGTTTCAGTAGAGACTTAAAATAGTTATTTAATCTAATTGATGCCATGTATGACAGTAAAGAAGCTAGCTATGTCCAAATTAGATTCGAGGAGCACATTTTCCATCTTTTGCTTCTCCAGAAAAATCAGTCTCCACAACAAGCCCAGTATATATAGTTTTTGTTTATTGTTTCCTCCCTGGAAGATGAACGTGGTCTTGGATATCAGAGGGTAAACAGGCATCTGACTGTCACCCTACCAGCTGGCAGATTCAAGTGTCACAGCTAGAGCCTACACCTGCTTAGTTTCCTACAGAATCCTCACTTTAATTAGAATTAGATATTGGTCTGTGAGTATGTGTTCTAATTTTATTTTTTATTTTAAATCTTGCTTTGGCATGCAATATCTTTTTAGATTCTTTGAAGGAAATAAGTATGCTTATCCCAAGAAACCATCAGGGTTATATTAAAAGCAATGCACCCAGTAGGTTCACATCATTCTGGCACGTATCATCTGAAGCTCATGAGAACCATGTGAGAGCCCTGTCATTTGGCTGTGCTGCTGTCACATTTTGATGGTCCCTGATAGCATTCCATTTCAGTCTGAAAGAACCCATCACTCTAATAGGTGGGCTTGCTCTAACCATAGATATGTATTTCTGCTTTAATAAAATGTAGAATTATTTATATTATGGATAGCTCTATTTGTTTTTCTTGAATCACTCAGTTATACAGTATGCTGAATGACATATAAATATAGAAATTATGGAAATAGAGAAAGCATTTTACCCAATGCAGATCCTGAGTTGCTAAAATGAGTCACTAAAATTTCTCTCTAGGGTGGCATTTCAAATCTAACCTTGTCCCAAATAACAACTGACCACCAATTTCTTTGATTCCCAAGAATGGAGAGCTCTGCAGTGTGACTCAAGCACAGAGCATTTGCTGTTCCAGCTTAAAGCACTCATCTAGGAGGAAAGGAAAGGGAAAAACACATACAGAGAGACAGACAGACAGACAGACAGATACACACACACACACACACACACACACACACACAAATACACACACACTGCATGTGCTCTGACATCCTGCAGCAGTAGAAGAATACACAGGATTCTACTACCTGTCCCTAGCCCCCGACACTCCCCCTTGCCCATGCTCCACAGGCCCATTCTAAGCGTGCAAACAGTATTGGTACAAGTGTTTGTAAACAAGGAAGTGTGAAGATATTTCTAATTCTAATTATAGATAGTCAGAGCTAAAATTAGAAACCCAATCTGTTCACTTAAGAAAAAAAACAACAAAAAAAAAAACAACTTTTTTTAAAGCTCTCCAAAAGGGTTTATTTAAATGAAAGCAGCCAGTAAGCTCTGATTTGGCAAGGAGTGGTGAACTCTGGTGACACAGCCAGGAAACTGCTGATAATCAGCACTGCCACTGTGCCATATGGTATGCTTCCTCATTCCTAGTGAAGAAAGCCATGATTTTCAACGTTTATCATAGTATGATACTGTCTTCTCTGGGACAGGACATTAATGATACCTTTTACACAGTGTCCTGATATCTCCCTTTGTAACGTCAAAAACATGTTAAAATGCATTCTCATAAGTTCCTATTTTTCCTTTTGCTCCCAGCTCCAGTGCAAATTTAATGCCAAACATTAAGCATTTCTTGGTATTCACACACACACACACACACACACAGACCCAATAATAACCTCTGTACAGATGCTCAAGTCTTGACATCCATCAAGAAACTCAGCAAAGACGACAAACTTTACACATCTGTAGGGCGATCACATCACATTCCAATCCTAGACCTAGCAAAGTAAGCCGCCCTCACCCATTACAGCTAAATTGGGCCTCAAAGATGCTTTCCATAAATGGAAAGAAGGAAGCTGGGTTCAATTACAAAGAGGAAGCTTTTTGCTCCCATTTACACAAACAATATAAAATTGCCAGACTCAACCTGAAAAGTTTGTGTCATTTTCAAAGCCTATCAATAATAAATGAATAGTGCAAAACTTATTTTTAATTAGCCAACATTCTCAGTCATATTGCCTAAAATGAAATACATCATTTGTTGACCCTTTTTGGTCTTACAATACTAATTCCTTGGTACTTTTATTAAAGAGCCATCACCTTAACCAGAATTTTAAATTTAGCTATTTTTGTATTTATTTTCATTACTCTTACATTGAGCCAACTTCTCAGGATAAGAGGCAAAAGAATAATGGAGATTTTCTGTACCCACATCCTGGCTCTTAAAAACATATATAAACAACAATTTAAGTCATATTTCTAAAGATAAAGTGTTAATATTCTTTATATAGATTATGCCCATACTGGAACAAGTCAAAAACTAAGAACTCAAAATGGAGAGCTAAAGGTCAATTATCTGGGATTACAGAAAATGTAGATAATGGTCCCTCCTGAATACTCATTCACTACCTATTAGCAACAGCTTCAATCTCATCCCTTCCCTTATACCACTACCCAGAGCTCTGAACAAAAGAAAAAAAATCTGCCAGATTGTAACTTTACCTTTTTCCAATTTCTAGAAAAGATACCAATAGGAATAACGTAACCAAAGGCAAATAAAAACAGAAAAAAAAATGTGAATCATTTGACTATTGTGCCCTCAATCTCTAGACCCAGTCAATTACTGAATAAGGCAATAATCACCTCTCAAGTTTACTGAACTAGGTAGCAGACTTTGAAAGGCAGAAGTCCAGATCACTTCTTCTTCCTCCATAGGATGCATAATTGATCCTTCTGACATTCTGTCCATTGATCACCCTCCCTTTTGGCTACATGGAAGTCCCTGCCCAGCTTGGCCTCTGTGACTAGCCACTGCACGTTAGCCCCCCTAACACCTTGGGCTCTCCTGCCTCCCTAACTTTCTCAACCATGGGGACCCTCCCGCCATCTGCACACACTCACTGTGTTCATTAACCACACGGCTGTATTAAAAAGATTCATGTAATGACACAATGGTATCCCATTCAAAGTTTCTTCTATATTAAATTAAGTTAATGTGACCCAATCCTGGAAATCTTTAATTCATCTCTTCTTCGTTCCTAAAGTAATCCACATGCTAACTATTCCAATCCTAACCTGTACACCTCCACTCCCTAAGCTGACCTCCAACTCAGGTTACCAGTAAGGCAAAAGTGCAATTGCAGCTCCAGATAACCAAAGAGGCACACAATCATGGGCTATAAATGGCATATAAAGTCTCAGTCCATTTTCATATTTTCTGACTGGCACTTTTTAAGAAATAAAAAAAAGCTCTGCAGGAAAATGGACTTCCTGCCGAAAGCCTCAGCAAAAACAGCCACCAGAATAATTCACTGGCACTGAGTTATTAAAATCCCTGACAGGTATTACTTAAGATGTTAGAAAATTATTCAGGCACATGTGTACACATATATCTACCTTCTGTGCTTGTGCGCTCACACACACAGACACACACACACACTCACATTTTTAGTAAGTACTCATTAAGCTATCGGAGATATTAAAACTAATCACGGCAGTTTTCCTTTAATGTTATCCTCAGCATAAAGAGAAATGAGCTCATTGTCATTTATTTTAAAATCATTCTTTATAAAAAATAGCTAATCTCCAGAAGCACACCTGGTTTACTGAAGTGAATACAAAGATGCAGCATATAGCCTTAATGTGCTCAGCTGGGGAAATATATTTTTTAAATGAGCATTTGTTAGGGCTTTATTTGCAAATGCAAAACTATCCAAGGCATTCTTTGTGCATGTAGAGATTTTTCATTTCAAAAACCACATTAATATAGGAGGATTCCCATCAACCCCTAAAAGCAGCAAAGAAAATTAACCCTTGTGGGATTGTAAATGACAAAAACCCCATAAGACCAGGTCAGAGGAAGTCCAAAAACCAGGAAACCATCAACACAACCCCAAAGTGCATCCAACAGAAACTTCTAACAGTCTTCCCACAAAATCTCCAGACTCATATATGTAAAATGAAAGGATCTGCAGAGTTGACTCAGGTATTAAAAGTGGGAGAAAAAGGGAGACCTGCTGGAGTAAACCAATGAACTACCCTTGGGACCTCCTGAAGGAAAATGATGAGAAGTCTAGGCTGCCCCAGTTGCCAAGGATGGGATATTGGAAGTTTTGCATAGCAAGGCCATGTGGGATAGTATGCGTGGCTCTTCGCCATGTTAACCGGGTGTTTCCTAGATACGATGGCAGGTGTCATTTTTTTTCCGTTTGACCAGGGAATGTAATACATCTTCAAAACAATTTTCACCCAACTGGCCAGAGATGTTAAAATCCAACCCTGAAAAACTCCCTTGGGCACTTTCCCTTGGAGGCACACTGTCCTTTGCTGCTATGTTTCTTTTGAAATATGTAATTTTCACACAAAATTCTTTGGAGTGTTTGCTTCTTCAGGATTTTGTATGTATTTAAAAATAAAATCAAGATCAACGATTTTGTATGTATTTACAAATAAAATCAATATATACTAATATAGTTAGTATATATTGAGATGCCTTTCCATTTGGGAGCTAAAGAAAATAATAATTCTGATAAATGACGAGGAACGCAACAAGAGCAAGTAGGTTGGCATTTCCAGTGCTAAAATACATAATGTCCATGGAGCTTGCTGTGACCCAAAAGAGTTCAGGCATGTCTCCAATAAAAGGAATTATGTCAGGAACCGCTGATATCCATGCTGCACATTCCTTTCCAAAAAAAAAAAATCCCTAAAATTAGTGCTACCTTTTTCTACTTATACCCCTGATGGATACTAGCATAATACCAGGAGATATTTTCTAACTTTTAATTTTATATCCCTATAGCACCCAGCACAGTATCTTATACAAAAGAGATGATCAAGAACTAGCTGTTGATTGACTCAATGAATTCTCCTGCTGGCACTAGATCAAGAAAGACATGTTAGCCAAATGTACCTAAATTAGGTTACTCACTCCTTGGCTTAAAACCCTTTGATGGCTTTCCATTACGTACTTTCAGATAATATCCAAGCATCTTCTAATTATTTAGCTCCTACCTGCATTCCTAGCTTCATTTCTCATCAAGAATTTTGCAAGTATTTGGAGCATAAAGTAATAATATAAATAAGAGGAAAATCTTAAGAATCACACAGAATGGGATAAGAATGGAGATATGGTGGCTCACACCTGTAATCCCAACACTTCAGGAGGCCAATGCAGAAGGATCACTTGAGTCCAGGAGTTCAAGACCAGCCTCGGCAACATTGTAAGACCCTGTCTCTACAAAAAAAAAAAAAAAAAAAAATAGCCAGGTGTGGTGGTATACACCCATAGTCCCAGCTACTCAGGAGGTTGAGGCAGGAGAATTGCTTGTGCCCAGGAATTTAAGGCTGCAATGAGCCATAACTGTGTAACAGGCACTCAGCTTGAGCAATAGTAGTGAGATCCCGTCACACACAAAAAAGGGAATGGAAGATATACAACATCATTGGAAGGAGATAAAATTACTCCCTGGTTGGTAAGATTTGTTGTAAGTTTTTGGAATATATTAACATACGTAAGTGAAGGCTGAGATCAGCCATGGGATATGCCATGGGAGAGGGAGCATTAACCAATAGACTTACGTATCATCTGGTCTCAATGGTAAGCCTGTGCCTACCATGAAGTGGTTGTATCAAACTACTTACCATTTGAATAATCTAGTTACCATCTTCTAATTTAATACTCATCTACCAATCTTATGATTATGATGTGATTTCCTAAAGAAGTATCAATTTTTGAGCCATAAATCTGTATATCCTACTGTCCTACTGATTACTAAATAGCTCCACTTGGATGTCTCATAGGAACTTCAAATTTGGCATGTCCAAAAATGAGCTAATCCTCCCAATCAATTCTTTTTCCAGTATTTTGTGTCTTGGTAAATGGTGCGATCATCCATCCACAAGAACCAGAAATTTGGGATTCTCACATTCAATCAATTCACCTCGTCTAATTAAGCACCAAGTACTATCAATTCTACCTTCTAGATATTTTTCAAATCCATTAACTTCCCTTCATCCCCACTGTCATCACTCAAGTCCAAGCTACAAATATCTTTATCAGCAGAACTTGTTTCTATTTTTAGTAGGGAGAATATTTTTGAAATAATAAATAGATGCATTAAACCCTATTCTGTTGCACCTATCCATTTTCACAGCTGGGCGATGATGATCGTTATCTCAATGGGGGAAGCAGATGGGAATCACCAAGAAGAAAGAAGACATTGTTCAGCTTTGAGTCTCAAAGCTGACTTGCTTGATCTCCGTAGCTAGACAGAAGCCTCAAAAGCCAGGCTTTGTACAAAGAGAGAAAAGGAATTCTAATCCCATAGTTAAGTGCTTTGGCTTTTAAACTGGATTGCAGTGATTTGACTATAGGCCAAGGGAGGGAGAATATGCAATGGAACTAGAGAAAAAAGAAAGTAGCCCACATTTCCAGGCCAGGGTATCAGGGGAGGAAGAAGAAGATGGACAGAGATAGCTGTAGCAGACCAAGAAATATGTGTCGTAACTCACTTCTCTGAAGTGCTGGATCAGGTGGCATCTGAAGAGTTTTTCTCTCCTTCCTATCTGAGTCTGTCCTTCGGGGTCCTCCCTAACTAAAGCCGCCCAGACTAAAGGTGAAAGGAAACACGAGTTAGCAGATGGTAAGCATGAGTAGCTTCCCAGTTGTTCCTTTGCATTCATGGTGGTACAGTAGGATCTAGGAGGTCTTATGTGCTCAGTGGAAGGGCAAGGGCAGTCACTGACAGTATGCTTAGAGATGCCACAAAGGGCTTGGGCTGAGAGGTGCAGAGTAGATGGTATTCTCTTGGCTTCCAGATGGAACACGGAACCAGACTTCAGACAGCCATGATGCAATAGTGATAGAGAGAGCTCAGGAGCAATGAGGCCGCAGAGAGGACTGCAGGCCCCAATCTAGCTGAAATAGAACAGACATTGAGTTCAGCAGCTACAGAGTTCAGCTGCAAATGGAGGCAGGGCTGCATGACCAGGCCAACAATAAGGGGCAGCAGTGAGGACCCAGAAGTCACCCCAACACTCCTGTGCAGAAACCAGCTCCCCTTCCACCAAGGCCACAGGCACAAGAAGCTCTCGCATTCTAACTGGATGGATAATTGTTGACTAAGAAGTTTCCTGAAATGAGCCATCTTAAAGGAAAGGAGAGTAACTGAATCTGGAAGAGACTAGGATACAATGTATTTCCCTGCTACCCACTGGGGTCAGAACTTACCAGGAAAATCAGATTAGCCATAGAAAATGAAGACGCCTACATTTTCTTTATACGCCACACCTTAGCATAGTGTAAGTAAATTTTCAACTCTGCAACGTACCCTAGCCCCACTCTGTCTGCTCACAACTTGTAGCCACAGTGGGTTTTGACAATGCACATTGACCTATACAGTACAGATTGTAAAAACACTTCCCATGTCTTCCTTTGTCCATTGGATAGTGATCAGAATCCTTCATGTGGCCAATCAGCCCTTCATAATCAGGCCCGCCTTTCCTCTCCTCCACCACCACCTCCTGCCTTGCCTAACTCCTCTGTCACTCCAGTGCATCGGCCATCATGATCTCCTCACAGTTTCTCAAGCTAACATTCTCTCAACACAAAATACTATCTCCAAAGCTCCTCCTTCACTCCAAATTCTATTCATCATTCAAGATGGAATTCAGCTGTTTCTTCCTTAGACAAGCCTTTCTTGACTAGGATTTTCATCTCTGAAAAATTCTTGGTTACACAAACTAATTTTCTGAGTGTAAGAATTCTCAGAACCTTTACTATGCTACTGTGAATCTCCAAGAAACAGAATGAAGCCAGCACAGTCTCCTAAACCTATTTGCCTGGGGTGTACTTTTCTCCATCTTACAGAATTGGTATCTGCAAGAAATCATTTGGTAATTGCTGATTTATGAGTCACAGAACCAAGAATCATCTCTCTTTGAAACCAAAGGATAACTAAAGGTAGTAAGGCTTCTGGGAAAAGAGATGAAATACTATTCCTATCAAGGGAAGAAACTGTTGGATTTCTTCTGAGAAGGCAATAAGGCAGTCATATAGCAGAGACTGGAAGAGGAAAGAATAACTTGTGTGTCCATCAGAACTGTCAAGAAGATCTAGAGGTGAGTGTCAGCACTTTCCCTGTGTAGGGCACTCATGATCTCCCCAATGGGCAGGGCCCTCCACCCAATGTCTTGGCACATGGCTGCAGCCTGAGCTCCAAGCACCACCGGCTGCATTAGAATTGGTTCCAATCCAGGGAGGCCAGCCAGTGCCACTCGTGAGAAGTCAACAGCAGCTTTTCTGGCAGCCAGAAGAAAGAGGCCACAAGAAAAGAAAGTGAGCCAGAATGGAGCAGAAAGTGAGGTGAAAGCAGCTGGTCTTCTCTGCTCCCATTTGGGAAGACTGGATGAAAAGGGCTTAGCTCTGAGATACAGATGGCATCATTCTGCATAAGTAAAATAAGTACCTCTATGAACAGGAGCAGAAATATGAGAACACGTCACAACAGAAGATTTATGGCATTATCCACGTGGAGCAAACATCACTGTAAGTCAGATGTGTTTGAATTCCATTCAAGGGAATTTAATAACTGAGATGTCAAAGAACCTTATTAGAAGGCAATCTTACCTATGTGATCCTCTGACCTGGACCTCAAGGATCATCTACAGTGATGTGCCAAGATATTTGAGCCAGGGGGGTGAAAAAGAACTTCTGGCAACAGAGCTTAATAAATGGATTCTTTGGCCCAGCGAAGTTGCTGAAGTAGTAAAACGAGATGCAGTCCAACAAAAATTAGGTTACACATGAGAAAGATCTTGATAAAATATAGCCCTTCTCCAGAAAAACAACATTATTTTCTATTAGATGGGAGAGACCACATAGCCTGTGCAGCTTTATTGTCTGAGGTCTTAGGTCATCTGTGGACAACTCGAGTTTGAAAAAGAGGAGCCAGACATTCTGTAGGCGGTTTGAGGAGACTGAAGCCTCAGCACCTGGAAGCTGCTGGCGAGAAAGCTAAGCCTCTCCTCCTGTTCATAAGAAGCTACATGGAGAGGCAGGTGACTGGGAATCAATTGACACAATGGTAATCTCCAATAGTCAGTACTCTCAGAATGATCTTATGATTGAAAGAGCAAAATTTACAGGGTAGTAGGAGAAAGCTCAGGCCATCCAATACCCAAAATGAGATTTGGATCACATCTCCTCTGTTCTCTTAGCCACTGCGTTTTCCTCAGTGTGTTTGTTTATAAATGGTCATAGCAGATAGACTCTCACCAAAATAAATGAACCACTAAACTAAGTCTGGGGGCAGCCAGAACCCAGCTCACTGTGTTACTTGGCCTTGAATGCCAGTAGCCGCTATTAGAATACCCTTCTAGGGCTCCAAATGATAAAAATAGTTGAGTTTTAGATGACTGCTCTGGTCAAGGAACATTGCTTGGGCCATTCAGGTTAGAAATAGCCAGGTGTGGGAAGAACTCAGTGAACAGAACAGACTCCAAGGTGGAAAGAGGAATCTTTTTTAAGGTATGCATGCATATAGGCTGACAAAGGGAAAAATGAAATCAGGAAGAAAGGTTTTGTGAAATACTTTTTTCCTCCTTATTTCATATCCAGGATCTAAGGCCTGGTACTGGCCAGGAAGCTGAAGTCAGCAGTTGGTTCTGAGACAAGAGCAGAGGGACTGGATAATGGGGCCGGGGGTGGGGGCAGGGAGATTGTAAGACTGGGTCATTTGATAGTTATTGGCTTGAACCTAAGAGGGTTTCCCTTTGGGTATTATCCTGAAGAAAGCTCCAGGCAACCTATGGCTGATCCTTCACTTGTCAATTCTAAAAGGTGAATCAGTTAATACTTAACAATGGCTGACTGTGTCCTGCTGTTCAAGTTCACATGCACCTTCTAATTATAAGAAACAGGCTTCTTGGGCTTCTCCAGGCAAATGCTGAGAGTAAGCCAACATTATTTTTGCTGTTACTGCAACATCCAAATAATTTTCCATCTGTTAGAGCCTCCGATTAAAAGGGCAATGATGATGAGTCAATGCATGCCCACTGGCATGGGCCAGCCTTTACTTATGTTTCAGAAAGAATCACTGTTCCATTTTCTGTATTAAGAGGTGAGAGAGAAATGAGCCATATGGAATAGGAGTTGGCCTGAGAGACAAGATACCTGGGTTATGGCCTGACCATACTTTTAAATAGATAAACAGCCGAATGCAAAACAATTTAACCTATCTGGAGTCCTATTCCGCCCTCCCAATTCTCTACTTCATTTTTAGAGACAGAGACTCACTCTGTTGGCTTGGCTGGAGTGTAGTAGCATAATCATAGCTCACTGCAGCCTCTAATTCCTGGGATTAAGCAATCCTCCCGCCTCAGCCTCCTGAGTAGCTGGAAACCACAGGCTCACACTACCTCATCCAGATATTTATTTATTTATTTTAGAGACAGGGTCTTGCTATGTTGCCCAGGCTGACCTCAAACTCCTGGGCTCAAGCAATCCTCCTACCTCAGCCTGCTAAGTTGCCGGGATTACAGGCACAAGCCACTACACTCAGCCTATTTCCCATTTATGAAATACACAATGGTTCTGTGAAAATAAGAATGGCAAGAGCATAGAAATCACTTTGGATGAAGTACTCGATCAGAATTACTTCAAGGGGTAAAGGAAGACATACTGAGAATGGAAAATGGAATTACACCTTGGATTTTGAGACTGAACTTTAAAACTACAAAGAAAGTGTCACTGCAACTTCAGCAGAAGTGCCACAGAATGAATTGAGATGATTCAAAACAGATCAACTTTAAGATTTGGTGCAGAAAATGATCTCCATGTATCCAAAGGCACTTTGGGCAAGCCTGAAGCAGATGCCGGGGCAGGTTTTGTAGTGACTAAACGCATCAACATCAAAAGAATCTCCATCTGTAAATCATTCCACATGAATTCTTTATTATAGCTTGAGTAGTAGCCACATATTGCATTCATGTTAGAATGTTATTCTGTCTCACGCCCCATCTTTCTAAAATGATCTAAGAGAGACCTAGGTGTTCAGAATCAGAAATTTAATAACATCTTTAACAAAATATCCAAGAGTTCTTGAAAAGAACCAAAAGTTTCCCTTGACTTGACTGAACATTTCGAGACTTCCAAAGGGACAACTGCTAGTCAAAAACCAAATAAGCACTTTTTTTTTTTTTTAGATGGAGTCCTGCTCTGTTGCTCAGGTTGGAGTGCAATGGCATGATCTCGGCTCATTGCAACCTCCAAATCCCTGGTTCAAGTGATTCTCTTGCATCAGCCTCCTGAGTAGCTGGAATTACAGGTGACTGCCACAATGCCTAATTTTTTTTTTTTTTTTTTAAATTAGAGACGGAGTTTTTCCATATTGGCCAGGCTGGTCTCTAACTCCTGACTTCAGGTGATCTGCCCGCCTTGGCCTCCCAAAGCAAGCACTTTTAGAAGAGGATTGCTTCTGTCTTCCTGTTGGGGTGAAGGATAATGAGGACTGCAATCTGGCTAATGTCACTAACAACAGCAGAGTATTCCTTAAGTGGTTTCTCAGAGGCAGTCTGGGGCAGCTGGTTAAGAAATCTTGCATCTTCCAGCCAGAGTCCATGGACTAGTCACCCTTCATCACTAAGAGGGCTTGACATATCATAGGAGCTTTGATGAAAATAAATAGACCACCTAAAGATGGACATGGAGACCCAGAGGTACCTTGTTTTCAACTTCCTTCATTCATTCTTCCTTGGTCACACCAAAATTGCATATCCTTTGCCAGACACAATGATGTATGCCTATAATCCCAGCTACTTGGGAGGCTGAGGTGGAAGGATTGCTTGAGCCTAGAAGTTTGATACCAGCCAAGACAACATAGTAAAATCCCATCTAAAAAAAAAAAAAAACCCAGAAAGAAAAGGCTGGGCATGGTAGCTTATGCCTGTAATCCCTTTGAGAGGCCAAGGCAGGCAGATCACTTGAAGCTAGGAGTTTGAGACCAAACTGGCCAACATGGTAAAACCCTGTCTCTACTAAAAATACAAAAATTAGCTGGGCATAGTGGTGTGTGTCTGTAATCCCAGCTACTCAAGAGGCTGAGGCAGGAGAATCACTTGAACCTGGGAGACAGAGGCTGCAGTGAGCCAAGATCACACCACTGCACTCCAGCCTGGGCAACAGAGCGAGGCTCCGTCCCAAAGGGAAAAAAAGAAATAAGAAAAGAAAAGAAATGCATGCCATAATGAAGTTGGAAAAACAAAATCTCCAAATGCTGTAGAAAAATTATGTCACTTGTGTTTTGGTCATTAGATGTCCATAGATTATTCATGGATAAATATTAATACAAAAAATTGTATGTTACCAAAATGATTTCTTATGTTCCAAATAATTTGCATGGCATGACAAATAAATTATTGGCTTGTTCCTAAAATGTGGTGGTTGTTTTGTTTTTTACCCTGATAGTGCAGAAGAAGAGTCCCTTTGTGTTCTTCTGCCAGCCACCAAAGGGCTGCTATCGTCATGGTCATTATCACCAGACATGGGGGCAACATGGGAAGAAGGGGTTGGCACATTTTTCCAGGAGTAAGGGCATTTGGAAACTCCATGGTGGGTCCCAATGGCACAAAGGCTCTTGTGTATGGTACTACTTTACAAGAAAGGCTCAGTCAATTCCTCAGCAGCTGTGAAGTTGTCAGCCGTGGCATTCTTTACAAAGCTGGGTGGCTGCTTACTGCTGACATGTTTGGTTTTGAGCTCTGAAAAAAAAAAAAAAACCCTCACTGGAATGTTGAGCTAGGCAAAGGCAGCAGATGCCCACAATGAAAAAGCCCATTGTATGTCAGGTGCTTAGGAAGTTTCTGGAAACTATTGACAAAACATGAGTATTTTCTACTAAGTTTGCACTGAGCCATTTCAGTTGTTTTTCATCAAAATCTCTCAACTTCCCCCTCCTGTACTTGACAGCCAGACTAGAGACGATCCAATAGGCTATTGATCATGCTCTCTTCTAAAGGTCATATTGGGGGGAACATAAATGCCCAACAGACCACACACTTCTCTAAGGAAGAGGCACATTTCATTTGCCTTCCCATTTAACCTTATATGGGCTTTTATTAATACCAAGATTCAGAAATGTCTTGGAAATGTCCATGTGAGATTTGGTATACTACTTGTGATCATTTTCTGAGATTTCCTCAATTTGAGGATTGACTCAAAAGAAATGACAAAATATGTGTGACAATCTTCCTAGATGCCAGTCTAAGCAAAGACTACTTAACAGCATACTTCAGTATCTCCTAGTGGAAGAAAAACAGTCTCCCTCCGAGAAGGTAGCAACACCAGTTCCTGGGACTAGATCTTGCCACAACTGTGTCTATTTAGGTTGTAATGACCTGAGCAAAGCTAAATGTATGGCTACTGTGGTTATTATACGGGTGCCCAGCAATAAAATACTATGCCTTAGCAAATAAAGAGACATAGGAGGTGAAGAAAGGTCACAGAAAAAAACAGATGAGAAATCAATGTCAAAAGAGGTCACTTTATGAGCTTCAAAGGGAGCTACGGTCATTGATTATAGTATCACTGAAACAACACAGGCCCTGTGAGATCTGAAATTACATTTCCAGTCTGAATTTATAGAACTCACTGCAGACTCTGGTTGTGATTGTAGCGCATTAATGGAAGCCTACCAAGTAAGCATGATTTAGATGGGCACAGGCAGAGGTGAATTCAGTTTTTCCTGGGTTTGGATGACTAGGTGTGCGATCAAGAAAGCTTCAGAATGGGTTTCTTCTGCAATTTCAGAGACATTGCTGGTAATAGGGACTGGAATTAACTTTCAAAAACACAAATCTGATTATGTCAGTGCCTTGCTGACCAACCACCAATAGCCCTATTTTTCATGCATGATAAGGTTTAGAATCCTTAGACAATAGGCAAGGCCTTTCTTATGAGGTGTCGTGCTGAACCCCTATTAACCTCAATAGGGAAGGCACGAGGTTCAAGATGCAAAAGAAAGACTCAGAGCCAATAAACAAGACGTGGGGTTTCATTAGGGAATTTTAGAGGGGAGAGAGTCCAGTTGTGACAAGCTGTACAGCAGAACCACCTGACGTACAGAAACAGTCCAGTGGCAGTGAGCTGGACAAGATACCCACTTTCTTACAGCCCAGTGGCAGGCTGAGTGGGAAAAAACTGTAGCCACTTGCAAACAGCATGCACTTTATACAACGTTGCCACTCAACACCCTCGCCTTAACGACCTCCGCCTGGCAATCTTCATGTATTTCAAAACTCAGGGCTTCAATCCCCTGTATAGCCTGTTTTCCATGTGATAGGCTGGGGTTCAGATGTTCCTTATAGACAAAGAATGAATTTCCAGGTTGGCCACTTCTGGATTCCCCATTCAGATGTGTCTGCCACACAGGGTCATTCTAAGGGTTTACCTAAGTTATCGCTCTCAGGTACATTTACATGACATGAAGCCACCGGAGTCTCCTTTTCAGATCATCTGAAACTCCAACCATACTACAATTCTTTCAGTTTTCCAAAATCAGTGTCCTCTCCCCCACACCCAGATGTCTACACAGTCATTTTCTGGGTGAAATGCCCTCTCTACTCTAGTAAAATATTCCTTTATTCTCCTCTTGTCCCATTTCCTTGCTATAGCAGATCCTAGGCTCATCAAACTCTATCTCCCTTTCTCCTTGGGCACACAGCCACACTGCCCTTCCCAGCTTCCCTTGCTGTCAGATAGGTCTACATGACAGAACTCTGGCCAGTGGAACATGGGTGAATAATATGTTTAACAACTCTGGTCCCTAAAATCCTTCCTGGAGATTCTCCATGTTCTCTTTCTCCCAGTGATTCCAACTGTGAGGCCCTTGAAGATGGCCTTGGGTCCCTGAATAACTACGTGGAGCAGAACAGCCTACTCACCAAACCCTGCAGTCCATGTTAGACTGTGGCGTACGTGAGAAATACTTTAAGACACCAAAAGGATCAGGGTGTTTGTTTCAGCAGCTAGTCTACTTTGACCAATGCACTCAACCAGATATTATTAATTACATTTTACTTGTTGTCATTGTGGTTATATGTATAGGTCACCATATATTTATTTCTGGAAGAAGTCTGGGTTATAAATAGAAATTCATGTTTATTAAAGGAAATAATTCATACTAAAACAAAAGCAAAACTATACAAGACTTTTTCTACTTCTGGGCTGACTGGCAGAGTTGTCTAGAACATGGTGCCATTGAGATTGTATTCAGGGGACCAGAATAAAGCCCTTCTGTGGGCCCAGGCTACATTCTGTTCTCCTGGGCTGCTGTTTCTCAGATGTACACCACTAAACAAAAAGGACACAGTTTACAATACTATGAGGGTAGGGGGAATTCTGGAAAGATGCTGGCAATGATGGAAGAATAATTTTTCAATCTTTTTATTTTTGAGATGAAGTTTCGCTTTTGTTGCCCAGGCTGGAGTGCAGTGGCACGATCTCTGCTCACTGCAACCTCTACTTCCCAGGTTCAAGTGATTCTCCTGCTCAGCCTCCTGAGTACTGGGACTACAGGCACACACCACCATGCCTAGTTAATTTTTGTATTTTTAGTAGAGGCAGGGTTTCACTATGCTGCCCAGGCTGGTCTCAAACTCCTGATCTCATGATCTGCACTCCTCAGCCTCCCAAGTGCTTGACTACTACACAAATGGAGCAACTAGATAACAAAACCCCAAATCCTGGGCAACATTTAAAACAAAACTATGAGACAAAATTTCCTCTTGAACCCCAAAATGCAAGTTAATGGGACAAACCATCAACAGCCAGAAATTCTGCATGGAATCAGCACCTGGGTGGGAAGACGAAGGAAACAATGGGTATCTATGGACCTGAGAACAAGAGAACCCAGAAGAGCTAACAGTGCTCACTGGCAAGTTCAGTGGGCCACTTTGAAACAACAACTATCACTGGGAGGGGTTTTATCCTCTTTACCACCTGAGTACAAGGGTCACATGGGAAGCAGGACTGAGGGAGATGGAGTAGTTTACTCCTCATGAACTGTGCAGCCACCAGGTACCCTTCCAGCATCAGTCCCCACCAATGAGGAACTGCTGAGAGCAGCTTCACACTTAAGACACAACAGAGTCTAAAGAGAGAGAAGGTCTTGGCCAAAGCGATTGAGAAGAAAACAGCCAGGGAATCTCAGGAAGCATCTACCATATCTACCATATTTTAAAAATACTACACATACATGAAAAGGAAGTTCTATAAAGTTAATGAGATTTCCTGAATCGTATCTCATTCTAAAATGTCAGAAAAGTTAAGTTCACATAAAAATGAACAATGGAATAGTATCAAGGTCAAGGTCAAATCCCACAGAAAATAATTATAATTACAAAATAGAATAAGGAGCAGAATAACATCCCTAGAGACAATAAAAGCATGCTGAGGCTGGGCACGATGGCTCACGCCTGTAATCCCAGCACTTTGGAAGACCAGGCGAACTCCTGAGGTCAGGAGTTCGAGACCATACTGGCCAACATGGTGAAACCCCGTCTCCACTAAAAACACAAAATTATCCAGGCGTGGTGGTGCATGCCTGTAATCCCAGCTAGTCAGAAGGCTGAGACAAGAGAATCACTTGAACCCGGGAGGCAGTGCAGTGAGTCAAGGTTGAGCCACCATACTTCAGCCTGGGTGACAGAGATGGGACTCCATCTCCAAAAAAAACAAACAAACAAAAGCATGCTTAAAGCTGTAACCTATAATTTCAAAAGAAACTTAAATACATTAATAAATGATACAAACTACCAAAGAACACTACCATCTGATTAGAAAAGTTCATAAATAAGAGAGCAGGACTGAAAAAAATAATTTTAAATAAAAGAAAAACCTCAGAAATGTCAACTAAACTAGAAAAAAAGAAACAGAACAGAAAATCTATTAATAAATATAAAAGGTGAAAAGGTAGAAAACTACAAACCCAAAAAGCAATCAAGAGATAAAAAAGATTTAAAACAAGCTTGTCCAACCCACAGACTGTGGGCTGCGTGTGGCCCAGGATGACTTTGAATGTGGCCTAACACAAATTCATAAACTTTCTTACAACATTATGAGATTTTTTTTGCAAGGTTTCTTTTTTTTTTTTTTTTTACCTCATTAGCTATCATTAGTGTTAGTGTATTTTATGTGTGGACCAAGACAATTCTTCCAGTGTGGCCCAGGGAAGCGAAAAGATTGGCCACCCCTGAATTAAGAGAAAAAAAATAGTGAACATAGGCAAAGAAAATTGAACATATGGATAACAAGAGATTAGGAACAAAAAAAGCAAGGGAAGAGAACAAATACAACTATGAT
This sequence comes from Cebus imitator, assembly GCF_001604975.1. Classification (NCBI taxonomy): domain Eukaryota; kingdom Metazoa; phylum Chordata; class Mammalia; order Primates; family Cebidae; genus Cebus; species Cebus imitator. The sequence continues at coordinate 553,156 of NW_016107357.1, forward strand.
TAAGAAAATGTCCTAAGTACAAAAAAATTGAAATAATATTGAAAAGTTGTGCCATGTATCTGAAAATATTGACCTAAAAAAGACCAACAGCAAGACATAGTCTAGTAAACTCTCTGAATTTCTGAGCAAAAAGAATACATGGCTTATAGTCTAAAGAAAATTAAACTATCATCAGACTTTCTAAAGCAAATGCTTTAGGCTAGAAGAAAACAGAGTATCCTGCTTAATATACTTGAAAAAAGAAAGGGGTTTCATATCTAGCAAAGCTGACTTGCAAGTGTGAAAGACTCAAACGAACTGTTATGAATATAGACAAGAACTTGGGGAATATTGTTCCTATAAGTCCTTTCTGAGTAGCGTATTAGAGAATGAGCTTCCGATGATCAGATCAAAATAATAAGACAGAACATCAGCATAAGGACTGGTGGTGAATATTAATCATATAGTTACCTGTGGACTTAAGTTTAAAGGGGACTAACAGAGAACAGGGTATCTGATGTCTCTATGCTCCGACAATGTAAATAGAGCATAACTATTTAAAAATGAAGGAAGTGGGGGAAACCATGGGCAATGAAAAGTTGTAATGTTTTCAATAATCACATAAGTGCTAGTATTAGTATTGTCCTCTTGAGATTCCTGTGCATAATTACTGTTAGAATATTATCATTCTATCATTTCCTGTGTCCTTGAGAGTCCAGATTTTTTGGGGAAGGAGGGAGATCTAACTAATGCAGAAGAGGCTAAATAAAATTCTGTAATAGTAAATTTGGAGTACTAGTAAGAACTCGTAAGTTCAGAGAACATGTAATACAATAAACTATAGATATTATAATGCAGATATAAACTATATAAAACATAAACTAATATAAACTATAAGTAAAATATAAAACTATAAAATAAATTATCTGGGGGGGCCAGGGGAGGGACAGTGAGGGGTGGGGAGGTTAGGGGAGAATAACATGGGGAGAAATGCCAGATATAGGTGATGGGGGGATGGAGGCAACAAACCACATTGCCGTGTATGTACCTATGCAACAATCCTGCATGATCTGCACATGTACCCCAGAACCTAAAGTACAATACAAAAAAATTTTTAAAGCTATAATAAAAACTATATAAATGAACAAAATAAATTATAGTATATAACTATAGTATATTATATAATAAAATACTACATATTCATAGGGATCAAACCTGAGTGTGATCCACTTCCAGGTGCCAATTTACAGGAAATGCAGGGGGCAAAGGAACATACTGAATTGCACTGTGAGCCTGAACTCAGGCTCAGGTGAACTATATATTATATATACGAATATACCATGGTATATTATAGTACTATGGTATGTTATATAATATACTATTGTTATATAATGAAGTATAACTATAGTATATAACTACATATATAGTTTATTAGCTTATATAATTTTTCCAAATCTCCCTAATTCTATCCTCTACAAATGTTAAGAAACCATGACCAACCCAGTACCAATGAGCATCCCTAGCACCTATCTAGAGTGTAGTCTTCAAATAACATTTCTTATGTAAAGAAAACATAGCTTCTTGGAGAAATGGTTGATTTCAGGTCTAGGACAGGAAATGTATGTGATATGCCTGAAATGTCTTGTGTTGCCCCACAGCAGGGGAGCTATCAAAGGCTTTTAAGGTTGTGACAAAAGTACTCAAGAACCAACCTGCAGTTGCCCCTGCTGGCTAACGTGGAACTATCTGAGCTTTGATAATGATTATAGTCTTGCCAACCACCACCTATAGTCTTGCCAAAGGGATCAAACCTGAGTGTGATCCAATCCCAGGTACCAACTTGCAGGAAATGCAGGGGGGCAGAGGAACATATTGAACTGCACTGTGAGTACATAATATACTCAACTCAGGCTCTGAAGAACTATACCGGTCAAATGCCTATGGTCCCTCAATAGCTAAATTGTAAGGAAATAAAAGGTATTAAGGAGGAACTTAATGATTAAAAGATAGTTAAAGGACATGCCATTTTTTTAAATGGGCAAGACTAGATTCCAGTCTAGTGTTTGAGGATACACACTGGGTGATAAATGTATTTTTTTAATATAAACAAATTATTATTACAATAGAATCATGATTACTTATGAGGGATACAAAAGACTATAAGTGGGTAAAGCATGTGAAGGGGTTTTGGAGGTGGCAAAATTCTATCTCTTGTCCTGGCTGTCATACAATACATACGTAATAGACATATATGTATAGACTTATACAACATTAATACAATATATAAACATACAATATACTAGGCCACGCATTGTATTCATGTGGATTTCTCTATTTGTGTTTTAATTACAAAAATACATATATTTTTAAAAGACTGAGTCTCTCACTGCCATCCAATCTTGTACTGGGAAGACAATGTAAAGCACATGGTTGAAGTAAAAAAGAATGCTAGCAATCATGATTGATGTCATCTTGTGAAGGTTCACAAATGTCTTTGCAAAGTTGTATTTAATTTGGAGAATAATGTCGATCCTCTTAAAAGATTTCATGAGTCCAGCAACTTCCCCTTTCCTCTGAACTTCTTTTATATATATATTTTATAAATATACATATTGTAAATATTATACATATGTAAAATATATATTTTTAATATGTGTGTGTGTGTGTGTGTGTGTGTGTGTGTGTGTGTATATAATTTTTTTTTTTTGAGACAGAGTTTCGCTCTTGTTACCAGGCTGGAGTGCAAGGGCATACTCTTGGCTGACCACAACCTCTGCCTCCCGGGTTCAAGCAATCCTCCTGTCTCAGCCTCCACAGTAGCTGGGATTACAGGTGTGTGCCACCACTCCCAGCTAACTTTGTATTTTTAGTAGAGATGGGGTTTCTCCATGTTGGTCAGGTTGGTCTCAAACTCCTGACCGCGGCCTCCCAGGGTGCCAGGATTACAGGTATGAGCTACTGCACCCAGCATTTTTATATATTTTTTAAATTATACTTTAAGTTCTGGGGTACATATGCAGAACATGCAGGTTTGTTACATAGGTATACTCGTGCCATGATGGTTTGCTGCATCCATCACCCTGTCATTTACATTACATATTTCTCCTAATGCTATCCCTCCCCTAGCCCTAAATCCCATTCTACCCCTCCCCTAGTCCCCCAGCCCCCAATAGGCCCCTCCTCTGAACTTTTTAATATCTCCACCATTTACCTGATTCTCCTATTTGTGTAATTAAAATGAGAGAGCTAGAGAAATATGATGCAAAAGAAACCGTGGCTATACAAGTAGCATCAGGCAGGTGAAGAGTGATGGGTTGGTGACACGTTTGTGTATTAAGCCACCTTAACACTGTTTATTGCGATTTAATAGAAACTTGCTCACTTGTGCCATGCATATAAAATTGTTTATCCTAAAATTTTTGCCTTTTCAAGCATCTAAATTCCTCTATTTCTCAGAGAATGTGCTAGGACCCAGAAGAAAAAAGTCAGCTTTGAGTAATAAAATAAAAACAACATTGAACACTAGATAGAGAGATAGAAGACAATAAATTCCTCTGAGATTCCTGGTGCCTGAACGCTCAAAACAAATGTACAGGAATATTCTTGAGAGTGTGGCGAAGATATTCCTTAGAAATAACTACTTCATACCCATTATTCTATTTTGAAATATTTTAAACTTTCCCGGGTCATCTTTTTTATTTAGTATGTTAAATACTTTTAGTGACCACAAAGAATAATCATAAGGGATCTTGTGGATTTGTTCTTTTTTCTCCCCCCCCAAAAAAGGTCTTAAATTCTTCCCTTCCAAATTATCTATCCAGTGGGAGTTAACAATGTGTAAAATGTTCCTTGTTCAAGCCAAAGACAAAAATGAAGCTTTTAAAATTGCCCATGTCACAGTTAGGATAAAACAACCTGCCTATCACCAGAGCATAATTCAACCCCATATTACAAAAGCATTACCTTCCCAGTTCCTTTAGAAAGAGGTGGAGTATGAAATCGCAAATAGATAACAAAATTTAAGCCACCAAAGAGAGAGAGAATACGTATCAAAATAGCTAAATGCATGTAAATAAGTACTAAATTTAACAGGCATGAGTAATGCAAACCTCACAGGAGCCATCTTGCCTAGGACTGCTTTCATGCTTCCAGTTCGAAAGATATAAATGGGCTCTCCCCACACTTAAATATGGAATAAAAAGACAGTAGCAGTGGACTATAGAGGAGGTAAGCCCAAATTCACAGAGGTTTTATTAAAAACAGGAAAAGGTCAGTCCTCTTCCCCCAAAGGAATGTCCAGGGCTTGTAGGAATTATTACTCCAAGATAGTTTCTTTATTAAATTCGCTGTGCAGAAATAGAAAGACGAGGCCAGGGGAGAACTAGAAAGACATAGAATGTCTTACTTTTGTCCAGCGTATGCACTGCCACGATCTAAATTTAATGCCAAGATACCTCCTCTTCACTGTATCTGCAAATCAGATATATTTAAAAACCTTGAGTAAATCCTTAATGAAGTAAGAAATTACGCAATTAAATAATCCACTAATGATAAATATATCATCTATGTGCTTTCCTCAAAATAAAACAAGATAAATTCAGAGTATTGTGCCAGGTATGACACCTGCAAAATACCTCACTGCTCACCAACAACATGAAACACTCATCTACATTTTAACCCATATTTGCTTCTAGTTAAAATCAAGCATTCATTAACGAATCAGTTTGAGTGAATTTATAGATCGAGGGCAGCCCAGCACTGCCTTGTTTAGCAAACATTTTTCAACATGGGCAGTCACAGGGAAATCTCAAGCCCAAGTTAAGTGCCAACTTAAAATGGATTCCTGAGACATCCCTGGTGTGTGAATTAATTCTATTTGTATTAATATTTGGAATGTCACGCAGGATGCCGCAGCTGGTTTTGCGTGACACTCTGGCACTCTCTCCATAGCATTTTTATCATTAAAATGACCATGTTTTAAAAGCGATGATATACCGCGTGAGAGACTTTATAAGGGTGAGAAGGATGAAAAGCTGGAAATTTCTCTACTAGCCTCTGCCTATTAAACACCCTAGCTTTACAACAGCAGGGCACATTTCAGTGTCAAAGAACAGGGCACTGTATTCAATTTCAGTGCAGTGAGGGGTTTGGGTAATCCTGTCTCTTCAACATTTGAGATCACAGCACTTCTAGAAAAGTCAACAGAACCAGCTGCTCCAAAATAACGTCCACAACTCAGGCACACTCACACAAAAACACTCCTTGTGAGGAGGTAGGAAATTAAAGCAACATCTGGCAGAGAAAAAATCTGTTCTCAAGAGCTGAAACCAAAGAGGAGTGTCAGAGCTTGAAGTTCCCTTTGGCAAGCCTCTGCAACCAGCACTACTGGTTTTGTGGTAACCAGAACGGGGCCGGTTTAGTTCAGTGAAAACCAGGTAGAGACGAATACCTCCCTTCCGTCTACGGTTTCAAATGTTTCTTAACATCAAACACTTTTACGACTTAGAAATGAAAACATCACCTGGTTTGTGTTGTATTTCTTTCGCTTCCAGGATTCCAGTGAAGATGGCAATAAAACTAACATGGCTACAGAGAGCAGGAAGAATCATGAAAACCAGGATAAGGTGCATGCTACTTCATCAGCTCTTAAATAATCAAGAAGGAACTCTATTATGTACCTATGTGACCAGCTGTTTTCTACCTCCGTTGAGATCTCACAGCAGATCCATTCTGGGAGAATATCTGATCTGGGGCTTCGGGGTTTTATATATTGTTACCCTTCCCCTCCTCCTCCTCCCTATTTAATGGGTTCTAGAAAAAGCATAGGAGATTGCAGTTTCAGCAGACAGGGAAAAGAGGGCTGATATGCTTTACATAGTTATTTTTACATTTAATCCAAGAGCAAGAGAGGACTAAGCAACCCAGCTGACTCTAAAAAGCATTTTAGGAAGTTGGCAACTGAACAAGCCACCTCCTGCTATCTCCTCCTGCGAAGTAACAGTATCCGGGGGTATAGATATGTTCCTCAATGATATCAATAGCACAGATAATTAAGTTAGTGCAGCAAACTAGCTACATGCTTTGAAGTGTGGAGACAGTTGGTGGCTAACCTTTCCCTCACCTGATAGGCTAAGCCTACAATCTCCTCACACATGTTAACAATCTCGTGACCTTTAGTCCGTCCTCATTATCACATCAGTTAGGTTACCCAACCATGGGGGCCTACCATAAAAAGGGCTGCTTATAAACTGGGATAGTGAGTTAACAGGCTCAAAGACAGACCCTGCCGGGGTAGGAAGAGCCTCCAACTAGAGGAGTTGAAGTTCTCTAGATTAAGCTATCCTGTGGCAGGAGAGAAAGAGCATCATGGGGTGGGGTGTGTGTGCGAGGGTGGGGGGGAAATGGGGGGTGGGGGGGGGAAGAGGGGGTGTGAAGAGAGACCAGCTGACCCAGACATCATCAAACTCTGGAGTGGATCTTCTAAGTACACCAGTTACTAGATCCCAATGTCTAGAGAGTCTTACTCAAGTGTTGGGGTAGAGACATAAAATCTGCATTTTAATGAGTACAATGGTGATTCAACATTTGTGGTTCTCAGGCTACATTTCTTAGAAAGGTAAAGACTGAAGCAAGTTTCTGAGAACTCCAGTAGTATGCACCTATTATCCAGAAACTACTAAACCCTATGGCGCTTTGTATAAGTAATTTAATCTTCACTATATAAACACATACAATAAATGTGTGTGTGTGTATGTATATATATATATATATATATACATACACACACGCAGTAAATGTATATATATACACATACTATATACATTTGTAAAATATACAAAGCATAAGGGTTTAGTATATGTATTTTTCATTAATCTTCACAACATGCATATATATGCTGTATGTATATATACACATTGTACAGATGTTATATGTATATATGTATATATTGTATGTGTATATATGTTGTATATACATTACATACATAAATTCTGTGTGTTATGTGTATATATACATATATGTATATATGCATGTTGTAAAGATTAAATATGTATATATGTGTGTTTATATAAGTATATATGTATGTTATGAAGACTAAATGATGAAAAATACACACACACACATATATAATTTGATTCATTTTATAACCACAGAAACTGAGGCTGAGCAATATTAAGGAAGTTGATCCAAGGTCACATGCTAATAAGCGGCAAAGCCACATGCAGAACCTAGAAGTGCCCCTACCAAAGGGACCCACAGAACACCATGGGGAGAGGTCTCAAAGAAGCTGCAGTCCTTCCTGATGTGTGTTTAATTCACCTGTATTTCAGGCCTTTCCTCCACAGAAGACAAGAGCAAATGAGGCCAGGAGATTGAGAAAAGGCTGCAGATAACAGGTACAAAATATCAGAAGTTGTCCAAAGTACAGGCATTCCCTATTAATTGTATGACAACTTGCACTAATAAATTGCATGTAGAGCTCAGCCTGTAGGCACAGGGAAGCCTGCTATGAACAAATGAAAGATGCTGTCTTTTGAATCAGAAGGGGATAAAGAACATGGGAAACGGGTCTTTTTCTATTCCACCCTACCCTGGTTATGCCAGACCCTGTATAAACTCCTAAACCTGAATATATCCTGACTGTGTTTTACTTGGGGTTTTTAATGAGGAAGAAATAGGGACAAAAAGAAGAAGAGAAAGAAATGACAGTCCCTCCTCTAACACCCCAAAACAAATGTGAGAAAGCCACATTTCTCTGACTCAAGTACCAGGCCTGGGGGCTCTATAACTCCTTGACGGGAAGCCCTGTTATAGTAAGAAAAAGGCAGAGGTGTTTCAACTGCTACTAGAAAGATAAATAGCCTAGGATATCCATTAATGCCCCATAAATTCTGCTGCTCAGAATGCTGATATATTTCTAGTGATTTGTGATGTTTTCCTTTCTGGATTTTGATGGCAACTTAAGTTTAATACAATAGACTGGTTTGGCAAAGGTAAAATGTCTAGCTATGACAAACTTAATTCCCTAGACTCAAAACCCTGAGCAGGTGTGAAAACAGCAAATCTAGTTAACTTCCCAATTCCCATAGAAATCTCCACTGGGAATATGACTTTCGATGTGGCATTTCTAGGGGAAATTCCATTGTTAAAGGTGTTCTTGGAGACTCTCCCATGAGGCTTGCTTAGAGAAATTTTACCTATTTCTCTTCCAAACATGAGGTGTCAGAGGGTCTGACCCACCCTGATGATGAAATCTTAAAGGACAGCCTCACTTCCCTTCTGAAAATGCTCAGGAGGAGGCTTGGAAAACAGTCAACCAGAAGGTGACAGTCACAGGTGGAACTTGCCAGTTCGGATTTACAAGGCTGAGCCACACTGGATACTGTCTGTCATTTACACAGAACCTGAAGACCAGTTCAGTCACATATGGCTTTTGGGGAGGGAAAGGCAGACATGCATGGGATCAGGTGCAGAACTGGCAAAGTGAGAGTTACATAATCATTTTCTTTTTCTCCCTCTAGAAACAAATATAAACCTACTTTATGATGGCAGTCTTCATTTCCCAGAGAAGCACTTTTGCAATCATAACACTATAGAAAAAAAGCTTGATAAACTAGGGGCATTTAGAAAAATAAAGCCTCCCAATTTCCAAGTATTGTGTTGTCATTACCCTGTTCCTCACATTTTCTGTTGGGAGCTCACCATATTCCTACACACTCCAGAACTGAAGGGCACAGTCATTGCTCCTCCCCAGTGGAGCTGCTTTGAAGAATAACTGAGTTAACATGTGGGCAGTCACTCTGAACAGTGTCTGGTACATTGAGTAAGCTCTCTATAAGTCATAGCTATTGATATGGTTGTGCTGGTATTGTTGAATGTGGCTCAATTAGCCACAACACACATATTACATGCCAAATATTTTTAAAGCAAATATGTGGCTTGTTTATAGTTTTCATCTGTATTCTATATCCCACGGGGAGAATTCTAATTATGAAAGCAGCCATTTAAAAAAGATTAAAATATTTAAGCTACATACTTTCTCTCTTACCTTTTAAACTTTGTAAATGTCTAAAGCAGGGCTTCTCCACCTAGGGACTGTTGACATTTGGGGCTGGACAATTCCTTGTTGTGAGGGGGAATGCCCTGTGGACTGAATGGTTTTTAGCAGCATCCCTGGGCTCTACTCACTAGGTGCCAGCGGCAGCCTCTTCCCAGTCTTAATAATCCAAAATCTCTCCAGACGCTGCCAAAACGTCCCTCGGGGGACAAAATTGCCCCTAACTGAGAATCACTAGTTGGAGCCATTTTGAAATAGATGAATGAATTATAAACATAAGTTCTCTAAAATATGCCTCAAATGTGAGATGATATGCCCACACCAAGGATTTCACTTATGCCACAAATAGCATTTTACTAGAAGTAAACTGAAACCCAGAGTCCCACAGGAACAGTGAGATGCTTGGCACTAGCAAGTTATGGTGAGCAAAATAGTCCAAACTTGTTCACATATGCAAACTCAACATTTAATTTTCTGCAAGATTACCCACAATAATTACAAAGTTTCTATAAGACAGCCTTAAAAGCTTAGAACTATGAGATCCATAAGAATTGATCCTTTATCTTCTACCTTTGCTGTGTACTCTGTCTGTGGAACACAGCAAATGAATGTAAGCAATATTTTCCTCTAATTTCTAGGAGTACTAAGGTGAAACTTTACTAAAATTAAATTGATTATTAAATAATCTGATGGTGAGAAATACAGAGTAAACTCTAATGTACAAACAACACTAAGGTAAACCGAAGACCATTTTGCTCATAAGCATGTATCCTTCAGCAGAACATAGTCGGTGCACATATAACTAATAGCTTGACACTCTAGAAGTAATGTTGAAATATTAGTTGTTACCAGATAATGATGCTTTGAGGACAAAGAGTTGACATCTATGTGATACCAGTTTGTTCAGTCTTCCAGTTACATACAGTATTTTTGAGGCAGTAGGAATAGCTTGAATAAGCTGTCTACCAGGAATCTATGGTCAAATGCTGACTAATGCCAGACCAACTTGAAGATTTCAGAGCCATTATCATAAGATATAATATCTTTGTCATAGTCTTAGCATTAATCCAGGCCAAGAAATCCACCCTAATACAGAGAGTTGTATTAGAATCTTACCCACCTGATATTAATAGAGTTCATGTGAGAGAAGATACACATTCATTTTTTCACCTTCTGATATCCACATGACTAATAAAGTCTCATTTCAAAGGGGGGAAAAAGACCCACAAGGCTGACACCCATATTCTGGCTCAGTATCAGGCCAATGTGTTTTTTCCCTAAGGGTATTAGTTGCTTTGATGAAGGAATGTTGCACCATCTCCACGCACACTAGATCTCATTTGGTTGTTCCCTCTCTTTCTAAGATGATGTTACTGACAAGGATTACTCTCTTATTACATGGTAAAGTGGGTAGGACTGCAGACAAACACGGGGCCTAAGTTTGCAAGTACAAGGTCATTTCTCTTTGCGTAGAGCTACCTCAATTCCATCTTCTGAGAAGCAGATATTATGATTCCATGCTACCACGTGATCTCACAATGACAGGAAAGCCTGAGGACTCAGGAGGGAAAATAGGTGATTTGCATCCTATGTGAGCCTTCAGGAGCCGCTGTACCCTTCCCTGTCTCCTTTCTTTAATTCTCCCATTGAAGACCAAGTAAGAATCCTTGCACCATCTGGTAGCCATGGATACCACACTCAACACACAATATGACCTTATGAGTCTTTTTTTTTAATAAGGTCTCCAGGGGTGTTTAATCCCCTTCCTAACTTTCTTCACACTTAATCTCCAGTCTTCTCCTGCACCAACCATCTTCTAAGGCTGGAATCTCTAAGAGGTATAATCAACCTGGCTCTAGATGTCAGAAAACCCCATTTCTAGTGTTTTACTATTTTTTTAACAAGCTGTGCCACTCTAAACAAGCCACGTAATCTTGCTAAATTAATTCAGCTGTAAAAGACAGATGATAACTTGTGACTTCATAAACTTTCACTACAAAAATATCATATATTATTAGAAGAAATACATTGAGAAAAACAGTGTAAGGGAGTCATTTTGCACATTATTTCAGTGGAAACAATTAGAAAACAATCATCTAGTCAACAAGCACCGTCATTCTCAGGCAGCTTTGCTCATATGACCTTCTAAAGGAAAAGGTAAACAAGTCATCACTTTTCCCCCCTTCCAATTATTCTTCACCCTTCTAGCATTAAATTACTCCAGTCCCTAACTTTAATTCTTCCCCTCCATCTCCAGCATTTAAAAAGAATAGTTGGTCAGTTCCCAGTGTTTTCCCAAGAAGTACCTTAGGGCCTTTGACTAGCGGTCTAACTTCAGAGATTATAATTGTGATGGTTAATACTGAGTGTCAACTTGATTAGATTGAAAGATGCAAAGTATTAATCCGGGGTGTGTCTGTGAGGGTGTTGCCAAAGGAGAGTCAGTGGTCTGGGAAAGGCAGACCCGTTCTTAATCTGTGTGGCCAGAATATAAAGCAGGCAGAAAAACGTGAAAAGACTAGACTGGCCTAGCCTCACAGCCTACATTGTTCTCCCGTGGTGATTGCTTCCTGCCCTCGAACATCAGACTCCAAGTTCTTCAGTTTTGGACTCGAACTGGCTCTCCTTGCTCCTCAGCTTGCAGACAGCCTATGGTGGGACTTTGTAACCATGTGAGTTAATACTTAATAAATTCACCTTTATACACACACACATATATCAGATATATATCCTTTATATATAATCTTCTTCCTTTTATCATAATATATAGGAGATATATATAGATAGATAGATATAGATAGATATAGATAGATATATATCTCCTATCAGTACTGTCCCTCTAGAGAACCCTGACTAATACAAAAATTAACAATAATTAAACTGACTTAACAAGGTTGCCTAATCTTGACTTTAACCTTGGAAATACAAGAATTTTGAATCTTCCTCTTTCCACTCTGCCTTATATTGCGCCTCATTTCTCACACAACAGTCTGGGCCTCTCCTCTTTTTCTGGTCCCCTATGCTTACTAAAACCCACATCTTCAAAACCAACATGTGGAGAAGGAAGTACCTCTCAGAAGGGAATTCCATCTGCTCTACAGAGTGCCAGTCGGCCACATCACAGAAGCAGCTGGCAACTCTCTAGGGAAGACACCATAGTGTCTGGTGGACTCCAGGAAGCTACAGCACAAGGCGGCACAGGATTCTCTCCAGGCCCCAGCCTGGATTCTACAAAAATATAATGTTGTAAATCACAGTCCTCACATCATACCTTAAAGACCAGATGATGGTGTCCCAGACTCAAAGGCAATAGCAAAGCCTGCATAAAATGGTCACTTATTTCCATTTCCCAGAAAGACCTTCGTTATATACAAAGATGTGTCTCTCCTCAATCCATGTGTCCCTAAGTTCCTAGAAGCTGATTCTAATTAGAAGAGATCACCAAAGTAGAGAAAAATCTTTCTGGGACAAGGGTCTGGGAAGTGGGGGTAAAATGCAGAAAATGACTTTCATTTCGGCTGTAAGGTCCTGTGATCTTAGGGAAACTGCATAACTCAGTTTCTTCATCTGTAAAATTGGGAAGAATGTGACTTATTTAGCTCAAATATTTTTTAAAAATCAATTAAATGAGAGAAAGTAAAAGCAATTTTAAAATAAAATCATCAAATAGTAGTAAACACCCAGTATTCTAATATAGATTACTCTAATTCATGTCTATATTTGCAAAAATACAACAGGACTGTAGAAAATCTCCAAAATTAATTTTTTTTTTTTTGAGCCTGAGTCTTACTCTGTCACCCAGGCTGGAATGCAGTGGCATGATCTCGGCTCACTGCAAACTCCACCTTCTGGGTTCAAGCGATTCTCCTGCCTCAGCCTCCCATGTAGCTGGAATTACAGGTACACATCACCAGGCCTGGGTAATTTTTTGTATTTTAGTAGAGACGGGGTTTCACCCTGTTGCCCAGGCTGGTCTTGAACTCCTGACCTCAGGTGATCCACCCCCGCTCGGCCTCCCAAAGTGCTCGGATTACAGGCAAGCCACCACACCTGGCCAATGTTAAAATCTCAAAAAGCAAAATAATGCTTCTAACATTGTTTGTCCTCACATAAATGTACCTGCACTTCTTTCTCTCCATGCCTCTTTCTGTGTCTATATCTTTACATGAATCTCTATCTCAAAAGGTAGCAAACTATAGAAGAGTTCCCTGGATTCAAAGGTAAAATACAATAATGTAAATCCCAATTCTACTATTTCTAGTTGTGTTGCCTTAGACAAAATAATGTCTGAAATGGAGATGACAGTCCCAGACAGTCCACTTCCAGAACTGGAGGAGCATGAAATGAGGGACACCTACTTCTGCCTTTCCCTTTCCTCTCTCCACTTTGTCTTTTTCATCCTCCTCCTCCTTCCCATTTTTCCATTATTCTTATCCACCTCTTTCATTTCTTCTTTTCCATAAGACAGAACTAAATCTGAGTTCTTTGATATTTCTGTGATTATTAAATAGCAAAATTCAGTTAATTAAGCTGCCTTTCATTGTGATTGCCTTCCATGTTTCCGGTATGAGTCCTCTGAATGCCCTAGAATAAATGCAGTTATGTACTGGGTCTCTCCTTCATTGAAAAAAAAAATTTTTTTTTTTTACAAACCCTGCCAAGTTTCTCTAACTTAATGAAGCAAAATGTATATATGTAGGAAAGTTTATGAATTTGAGGCCTGGCTCTGTCACTCATTAGTCTGTGTGAACTTGAGCAAGTTTCATCATCTTTTGGGGACTCAATTTTCTCATGTATAAGATAGGGGTAGCAATATCTATCTCATAAGAGTAATGAGAGAATTAGATCAATTAAGATACCAGTAAAACACATAGCCTAATGCTGGTTAAATGGTAAGTGAACAGTAAGGAGCAGATACCCTTACATTAAAATGAAAAATCAGTTTTATGTATTAATGGCAACACAACTAACTTCAATATTAGCAATTTGTAGGGAGAATTTCAAGATAGGATGCCGCCCCATCAAATAGCTCAGAGACAAAAACCTCTAATAATGACTAATAGTTAATGAGTGCTTACTGTATGCCAGACACTTTTCTTGGTAATCTACATGTGTTCATTCAATTCATCCTCAAAACAATCTGATGAAGTAGATACCATTATTATTTCAATCCAAGATGAGGAAAGAGAGATGAAGAATGGCTGTTACTTCCCTAGGTCACTGCGGATAGATGAGCCAGAATTCAAACCTCTGGGGTCTAGTTCCAGAGCTGTGATGTAAAGCATGTTCCAAAATCATCTTCCTCCAGGAAAGATGGCATCTTCTAGACCAACTGGTATGTTGCCAGTAATTTGTTACCAGTAATAAAGTACTGGAGTCCGCAGATTGTTTCCTTTTTAATTTAAATGAGTGCAGTTGCACTTATAATGTCATTCTTCCTGCTCAGTAACATTCTGATTTCCTCTCTAGTGTAGAAAAGAAAGCCGTGCAATCCAAGCTGAAGCTCTGGAGTTACTCAGAGCCCAAGGCTCATCTGTGTATGTGCGTGTCACTCATCAGCATCAGCACCTCTGTCATCACCACCACAGTTATCACCACCATCGTTCCATTATGTATTGATCACTCTATGCCAGGCATGTGATGATTCTTCACATGTTTTCTGCATGTGTTACAGCAGAAGAAAACGTTGAAAACCAGTGATCTATACCATTCCAGAGGTCTACTTATAAGGCTTTTCTATAATTCTACCATATACCACTGGCCTGAAGAAGGAAAGAAGAGTACAATAATATTACTGGTATTTATTTTGTGTTAATCACTGGACTAGGCTTTTTACATATATAATCTTACATAATCCTCACAATAGGCCTAAAATATAGGCATTATAGTTATTTTAACCCTGGCTGTACAATAAAGGAAACCACAGCTCAGAATGGCTATGTATCTTTCCCAAGGATTGTGGAATTTTGAAATTATAGCTTCAGGATTTAAACCAGACCTATAATGATGCTTTTGAGCAGTCCCTTTAAGATAGTTTACCATTTTCTAAACTGGGTTGTTGTTTTTTTTTTTTTTTTTTTTTTTTTTTTAAGTCCTATGACACAAGCTCTCTCTTTTGTTTTTTTTTTATTAGAAAGTAGAAGCTCTCAACAAAGGACTAGATTGGGAATCTGAAATCACAAGTTATAGCCCTGGTTTTGCAGCTCACATGTTGTGTGGACAACTTATTTATCTATTAAAATGAGGAGTTTCAGCTCTAACCTGCTATATATTAGAAAAACATAACAAATACCCACAGTCATTCATAAGATATCCAGTCATAGGATATCTCCCATTTGCCCTTGGGAAAGAAGATTGTAGAGAAGAGCCCACCACAGTGATGTGCTTGCTGACTGGAGTATCAAACAAGGGTGGTTAAAGAGAAGGTTGGCTGGGAAGTGTGAGAAAGTCATCCACCTTGCAGCTGTCCCTGCCTGAATAGGACCATGGCTAAATGAAAGTCTCTCTCTGGAGATCTCTGCTGGCACCTTGTCTTCATTCCTTTCTGAACAACCACCACAAAAAAATCCTCATGAAGAATGTATTGCCTTCTATATGAAACTGCCAAAAACCCAAGTGTAGGCAAATTCCATCTGACGGGATCTCTTAACTGCTTTGATTCAGTTCTTAAAGGAGATTAGTTGTTGGAAGGTCATAGAGAAGCCATCCTACTGCACATTGCAGCTTGGGGTTTCAAAGCTTTCACTACTAAGGGAATCTCCGTGCTTGATGCCCCTTCTCTCCATGCCGTTTAATCAATGAATCAACAAATAGTTACTGAGCAAGGCTTCCCTGGGGTCTGCAGGTCACTTCAGATGTGGCTCTCCTGTTCAATAGCAGGAGAAAGAAAAACGGATTTTTCTGACTCTTCTTCCAGTTTCCATTTATAAATTGGCATCAAAAGACTGTGGGTCTCCTGTCCCTCTTTTTTCATTTCCTGAACCCTCTGATTCACAAATAAAAAGGAAATGTTATGAAGCTGGGATGATATATAAAAGCTGGAAGGGAGGAAGGAAAGAAGGAAGAAAGAAAAGGAGGGAGAAAACAAGGAAGAAAGGAGGAAGAGAGAAAGGTAAAGAAAAGAGGAAGGGAAGAAAAGAAGGAATAAAGAAGGGAGGAAAGAGAGGAAGGGAGGGGCAACAGGAGGGAAGAATGAAAGAATGAGACCCTTAGATTTCAGGAAGGCCAAAAGACACAGTGAACATGTAGACAATATTCCCAAGAGGTGTATCTTTGGTAGCATATACACTCCATGCTTACTAGCCGGCTAATTATTACTGTTCTTTAGTATATATGATTATCTTTGTGAACCCCGACTTTTAAACTTTTAAGATTGGTGTAATTATGAATGCCTTTAAATGTCCCTCTGCCTTAACTCTACCAATAGAATCATATCTTAAAGGTGCATTTAGCCTCAATACCCACAGTATCAGAAATCCCAAATACAATAACAAACAAACAAAAAACTCAACTAGTTTTTTTAAGTAAGTTGCATGAAAATTAAAAAAATAAAAAATATAAATATTACTTTTGGTTTTTAGTAATAATGTTACAAAGGCTAGGTGCAGTGTGGCTCATGCCTGTAATCCTAGCACTTCGGGAGGCCAAAGTGCGAGGATAGCTTGAGCCTAGGAACATAAGAACGGCCTGGGCAACAGAGCAAAACGTTTAAAAAAATTGAGCCCAGGGGTTCAAGCTGAAGTAAGCTATGCACTCCAGCCTGAGCAACAGCAGGACCCTATCTCAAAAAAATACTTTTTTAAAATAAAATACTATACTATGCTACAAAATGAATCACCATCTCCCAAGTGATGGAAGTTACTGTGGAGTGAAATCGTCACTATGACAGGACCACACAATGAGGTGAACATCGTCCTTCTCTGTGAAGCACAGAGAGCAGGATTCTACTTCACTACATTTTTCCTCAATCAAAAATACAGTCATCCCTCGGTATCCTTGGGGATTGGTTCCAGGACCCCTACATATACCAAAGCCCAAACATAACCAAGTCCTGCAATCAGCCCTGCTGAACCCACATATACGAAAAGTCAGCCCTCTGTGTACGAGTTTCACATCCCACAAATACTGTAGTTTCAGTAGGTGTTAGGTTGCAAAAAAAAAAAAAAAAAAAATCCACCCACAAGTGGACTTGCACAGTTCAAACCCATGTTGTTCAAGGGTCAAGGCAACAATGAAAACAGCAACAGTTGGCTAGACACTTACTCTGCCAGGCATGCTGCTGAATACTTTCCGTACGTTATCTCGTGTAACTCTTTCAACCAACATTGGTATACATTATTACCCTCACTCTACAGATGAGAACGCGGAAGGTCAGACAGCTGAAGCCACTTTGCCTAAAATCTTAAACATTGTTAGGTCCAGAGCAAAACACCAACCCATGTCTGACCCTAAATATTTTGTTTCATAATCACCTTGTACCTAACACTTTTAGTCCTTTATTTCAGCTTGGAGAATCAAGGTGAGGAAAAGTAAAAACAGCATATTTTTATTATATTTTACCCCAAAATTAACTTACACTTGGTGTTTCCACACTTGCTTCAATTTGTTCCTTCCTCCTCCCACAAGATTAATTACTAGAGTTTATTCTTTTCTATCTTTTTGATAAACATAGCTGTATTCAAATAGAAAACACACCATGAGACCACAGCATTAATCATGATAGTCTGGAGAATTTTTCAGTCTAAGCATGCAATAAGGCTCTCCAACATCTTAAAAAGATTGATCTACAAAAAAACCTTAAATATAAGTACTATGTTAACACTTAGCACTTATAGCTCTAAACAAGAGTTTGCCAGATAAAACCTGGAGTGCATGTAGAGGGGGCTGATGCTTCTACATTTTATTGAGCTTCTAAATTATAACCCTCATGCTTTTTTCATGTTCTGATTGGTTCTATCACAGCAGAGGTAGTAATACAAAAATGCACACCTGAAATTCTATCATTCAGTATGACACCTGTATATGTACAATGATGCATCTATTCAGGAGAATCTATATGTTAAAAAGGAGTTAAAAGAGACATTAACTTTTGTTCTGGCATGACACAATTATTTATACCATCTGTGTATGGAAGGAGGTATGGCTCAAGAAACCAGTTCAGGTCTGTTTCACCTTGAGGCTCAGCACACCTAGACAGAGTCCTTTGCTTAAAGTGCCTGTGGCTTGCTTGAGACTGTGACTCTGAGCATCTTCATTCCTGCATGCTGTGTACTAGCTAGATCCACCCTCCAAATCTGGATAAAGCATCCCCTTTCCCCCGCAACTTTGGCTACTAGACTTCCTTCATTTATTTTTTGAAATAACCATAGCAGGTAACAGCACACCAAACAAGCCACGAGGTTAGCACTTAACACAGGTATAATTTGCTCATTTTTCTTGGTTGAATGCTAATTTAAGCATATAATCATTTTCACATACCAAAACCACCTCTACCAGAGAAATGCAAATATTATTGTAATATCTGGTCCTTGTAGAACTCAAAAAATATCTGGGTGGATGGAGGAAAACCCTGAGGTTAGGACACAGCACTTCTCACGGTATCTGCATATGCTTATTACCATATTGCAGAAGTTGTTTCTAAAGCAAATAACAGTTTTCAGAAAGACCGAGTTTATGAATTAATCTAGAGGCTCAGGGTGAGAGAGAAAAGACAGTTGTACCGTTTAAAAGCTGAGGAACGAAATGACCTATTCCTCTTAAGTCAAGATTTGAGAACTTCTAGTACGCAATTAGCATGACCTTCCATAAAGGAAGTCCTGAAATACAGGCTTCCTTTTTGTTTCTAAAATAAAGGTACTCACCAGTGAAAATCCACAAGTCACCACACTTTGCCCAAAATCACACTGGCCGCCCTTCTCCATGGAAGCACAGAGTGGGACCTGCCAAGTTTGTGAGATAGCCACTTGGGTTGGTTGGAAATAGGCAAGTGGGGAAGAAGGGGGAGAAAAGAAAGACTTTCCCTTTAAAACTGAACAGAAGCTGATACCAAATCACATGACCTTTTACCGTAATTTCTATTAAAATCATTTCATGTCTGGTTGCCTCTGCTCTCCTGGCTCATTTGTATTGTTTACAACAAGTCATTGCACTGGCAGTTAGTGGTGGCTGAATCCATGGTTACCCGTTTTTACATTCACTAGTTAAATGGAATGCAGCTCTGATGTGGGTTTCAGGGAGCAAGCTCTTAAGAAACCACAATCCAGCTATCAATCAGACTAATCTGAGAGAAATTAATCTTATAAACATAAGTATTGTTGCATATTAAAAATTGATAGGAAGGGGGCACGGGCTTTTATTGGTTGGAGTTAATTGGAGTTACAAAACTGGACAAGCCAAGATTTGACTTAGAGCCTGAGAATGTTCAGTCTGTGGTCTCCATCTGACAGCCATTCACGTTGTGCATCTAAAAAGCTTTCAAGGGTAATACGACCACCCTTGAAAACAAATCCACCACTTTCCAAAATTTCTGTGAACATTTATCTGAGCTGAATGTTCTTAGAAACTAAGTAGTGGCTAAATAGTGGTTTAACCAGACTGCAATCCTAGCAAAGTAACTTAAACAGATACATACAAGACAGTAAAACACCAAACAGACAGCACTGGGTAGGATTCAATTAAGACAAAACCTGACTGGAATGCTCTTTATGAGTAAATTAAAAATGCAAACTAATATGTTTCATTGAGAGCAAGAAAAGCACAAATTCTTTCTATTGTCTATGAATTTATGTGCTTAATTCTTTAAAAACATTCCCCAAAGCTAACTTGTTTCTCCAGATGGACATGACCAACAATTACAATTCCTAATAAAAATTTAGAAGTTTTATAGTTTAATGCCTACAGTAATTGTCCCACAAGTCACATCTAAATGCTAAATGAGAACAGCAAATAGTTAAAGCTAACATATTACAACCCCATCTACTGCAAAGTCACTGTATCAGAAGCTAGAATTGATTTGTTTCCTCAGAACGAATTGAAAATGAATGTAACATAACGTCGGAAAAATCCCTCCTGCACTGCTAATCGGATATTGTATAATGGTTGATTGCAGCTTTGCCGTGTGCTATTGCTGCCTAAATCATACATACTTACACGTTCTGGGTTCTTCCAAGAGTTTGGTGCAGTTTCAAGGACAAATGTCTTAAGGAAGCCTCTCTACTGTGCAGCAGGGAGCCTAGCTCGGATCTGATGACAAGAGCACAGTGCTAAATCTGACAACAGAGAAGGAAACTTCCTGTGTGAAGAGGAGATCTTGGAAAGTCTCAGGGTTAAAAAGGCTGCTTTAAATGTGCTGGTTGATTTGCTCTCTGGTTGTGTATACACAGTAGCAGCTGATCTGTGTTTGCAGCCCTGCAGAAAGGAACCTTTACTGAAAACCAATGGCATCACATTTCAGCGGAGCCGGTGCCAAGTGCTGGAGAGCTGAGCAACCTTTGACAACTTCACACAATTCACCCCAGCAGACTCACCACAGGTCAGAAAGGAATGTGGAAAGTATCTCCCCACCAGGTTTCATCTCAGGTATGTTAGCGCAGTCCCCGGGAAACCACACACTGTAACCGGCTGGATTCTGACACAGCGTAAGGTATTCTCGGGACTTCTACGTAGTTCCTGTCTCTGCTGTCCTGACCTACTGTGTACTATATTTTAACAGAAGCTTTAACATGAATCAGGGTTTTTTAAAAATGTATTTCCCTCTGCTTCTTACAGAAACCTTTGTATCTAAGGCTCCTCTGTTGTTCCTCAGAAATAAACTGAGGACAAAATCATGTAAGATCGGGTAGTCTGGTATCAACTTCTGCATTCTGTCTCCTGATGCAGAGGCTGGAATTTTAACACTACCGCGTTGCCAGGGGCCATTTTAGTATTGTTCATGAGAAACTGGGGATGGCTGCAAAACTTCACGCCAACAGAACCAACTATTGCAGTGAGGCTATAGGGATGCTAGGAACAGACAAGCAATGAAGAACATGACATTTTCCACTGTTCAGTATCATCCTTAACATGGAAGAGAGTGAAAATTCTAGACCTCGCCAACTCTAGCAGTGAAAGTTAAGATAGAGTAAGAGACAGAGACAGAGACAGAAGATAGGGGCAGCTGGTAGTGACAGTAACAAACTTAATCCAAGTCATTGGTTAACCACTTCATTAACTGCGAGTTCCTCACTGCCCTTCCTTTCTATTCTGTCCCTATGACAAGTCCAGGTTATGGTATATTATATGGTATTTTTCACTATTGTGCTTTTTACTTCAAAGGGTAGAAGTCAGAACTGACAGTTTAACAAAAGGCCACGTTAAATGTGTCAGGCAGCTCAGGAGAATGTTCCCCTACTTATCTGAAAGCCGGCCCAGGAACTGCCTGGGCATCTGGTGAATTATCCAAGGTCTTTGCTTTTCATTTTGGTGACACTATTGTTCAGGAATAATGACAAATCCCTTACATCTGAGAGTCCACATCATGTAACGAATAGAGTGTGGACTCTTGTGCCAAGTTAACTTCCTATGTCTACCACATTCTACCTACATGAGGTTGGAGGTTGCTTAAAAATCTCTGAACTTCTGTTTCCTCATCTGTGAAATGGAGACAATATATCTACTATACAAAACTTTTTGTGAAGTTTTAAAGAATAACACGTCAAGGGCTTACCACAGTGCCTGGCATGCATGCGTTTACAAACATTTACTGAGCCTCCTCTCAGAGCCAGGCACAGTGCCAGACGCTGGGGGCACAAAGTCAATTAAGACACGGTCTCTACCCTCAAGTGCAGTTCCACAAGTGTTACGTATTTCCTCCTTCCCTCCCAGAATTTGTGCAGTCCCTGTCATAAGGCATTAACACACTTTAAATGCTCTGTCTCATTTGATCCTTCCAACAGTCCTAGGAGACAGATGAAGCTACACCCACTTTACAAATAGGAAAATTTTGGCTTGAAGAGGTGAGGGTCACACAGCTAGTAAATTGCAGCCTAAACACCAATCCAAGCTCTCTGATTCTGTCAAGTACTCTTTAAGGTATATATATGAATTGACCACATTGGATTCGTATTTTGCATTATTTGATATTATACTTGTTATTTTCACAGTGTCACATAGATAAATAATGCACTTCCCTGCAGGTAGCATAAATCCCTTAAAGAGAAGCAATGTATCTTAAAATTACTTTTTATTCTCAAACAGACCTAGTATGATGCTAAAGATATTATCTGTTCAATAAATTTTTCTAAATTGAAAAAAAACTCAAGTTGGGTCAATTTTACTACCCAAAATCACCCTCACAGAAATCTGGAACCCTTCAATAAAGGATGGTTTGGCGGTTATATGTGGCCTTCAAGTGCTCATGCTGTCTATGTCATTACTTCCAAATAATTATATGCATGTCAAAGTTCTTAACACTGACTCATAATTAAACTCTCTGAAGATTGTTTTGTTTGTTTAGCACGTATCCTGTACATTGAAACCCTAATGAATTTTGGTAAGAGTGATTAAATATTTACTTTTTAATTCAAGCCTGACCCCGAGACATCTCTTGATTTCTGGGTCCACTCCAGTTTCTAGGTTTAACAGTTCACACACTGAAGAGTTCTGTTGATCATTATCTTGTAAATACAGCAATCTTGGGTAGAGTCTGATTTTTATACATATATATTTGTACAAACAGCTCGAATTTCTTAAATAATTGTTGATCTACTTCATTTTACGCATTAAAATGTAGCCCATTTCTGATGGAAGAATTAATTAGACATTTATCAGTGAATCACACATAAAAATATTATTAAAAGGGATCTGTATAGTATCTAGAACTTAGATTTCAACTAATGTATTATAGAAATTAGTGCTTTTTGTTTGGTTGGTTGGTATTTTTTGGAGTTGGGGCCTTGCTATGTTGCCCAGGCAGATCCCAACTCCAGGCCTCAAACGATCATCAAGCCTCAGCCTCCCAAGTAGCTGGGATTACAGGTGTGAGCCACTGCACCCAGCACTTATTATGTGCCTTAGTTCTAATATTATACCCTGGGCATCTTTAAAAATAGAATTTGTAATACTATTTATAAATCTTTACTGCCAAACAATGATTACTTCAGCCTTAATGAAAATCCAGGAAATTTAGATTAATAGCAATGTCATGGCAAAAGTGCAAATGACAGGCGATATTTGAGATAAAGAACACAATAACTGAATATATTGTTTTTGCTTCCAAAGTCAGTCACTTGTTTGTTTAGACAATCTGTGGCCATATGTAAGGGAAAGTAAATATGCTCAAGTACTGGCACTGCATATGTTAGAATTATTAGGCTTGCTACCATCTTGATGTCCAGCTGCCCTGCAACTACTTCCTGCTTCCTCCCTGAAGTAATATGTAAAGCACCAACCACAGTGCTTGTTCCACAGTGGACAAGAAATGTACCAACCAAAGACCACTCTGGAGCTCAACAAATTCACGTCAGCATGGCCAGATCTGGTCAGCACAGAGAACTGGTGGACCCAATGACTCTTCTTCACCACCTAAAATCAAGTAACTTTACAGTCGACAAGCACTTTTATACCCAAGTGTCTGACTCAACTCTTACATCTATCTTGAGAAGCAGACACTTCTATTATTCACAGTTTTATAAAGGTTCAAAGAATTAAATAATTTCTCAAAATCATTTAGGCAATAAGTGATCCAGTAGAGATTTTGAAATGAGAGCTCTAATTCCAAAGTCTTTTCTCATAACACACTGTCCTTTCCCTCCAGGGGATATGTGCACACACTAGTTTACCTCTTTTTCCTTTTGGCATCACATCCTGCAGCTCAGATAAATACAGACAAAGCTATTCCCTGTCCTTATTCGCCCCTCCACATACCCATCTGCCCCCACCACACACCTCACCCTCTTCTATATGCAATTGCTTCCATTTTTTATTCTCTCACATCTTGGCCAACTACTTCAGAGAATAGCTTTTTTCTATCTCTATTTTTCCTCACTCCCACTGTTCAATGAATTTAGGTGTCAAAAGCCACATCTTATCACAAGTGATAAACTTAGAAGTACTGATAATATTTCAGTATATCAGGCAAAGAAAAGCCATATACTTTGCAACCAGTCTCAAAAAGTCCTGAAAGTTTCTAAGAATCCCTTTCAGATACTCTGGAATTGTTTCTGTCTCTTTTAAACTTCCTCTTATATGTCCATTCTCTTTAAACATCGATCATCCCAAGTCTAGATAAATGATAAACTATCATTCTGTTTTACTGCCTTTGTGTTATGTTTATCACTTGTATCATAATAAAATGTTCTTTACATTTTATTCATCACTGATAATACACTATTTCACTCCAATAAGTAACAATTGGCTTTTACGGTCTAGTCTAGGAAAGTAATCAGCATAAGACTATTTTCTGTAGGACCAAAAAAAAAAAAAAGGTGTTTTAAATATCTAATAATTAATTTACAATGAAAAAAATTTAATGCAAACCAGACTAAATTTCATGAGGCTTTCATTCCAAACCACAGATACTGAGCTCTATTTACTACTCTATATACTAATATTTCTAGTCATGGCATAAGACCACAATTAAGAAAATAATCAGTTTATAGAATGGAAATAATTGTCATATGATTAATTGACTGATTCATTATCACTCATTCACTAAACTCAGAAACACATGGGTGAAGGAAGTTGGAGACCATTGAGTCAAACCCCTTCATTTTAGAAATGAAGAAACAAAGGTTCACTACTGCCCTCTGATGAAATGGGTAACTAGCTCATACTACAAACCCAGCTTAGCAGCATTTTGAGTGACCTTTAGCTGAGGACTGACATCCACTAGTATGCACATTAGCTACAAAGAACACAGTTCTAACTTTAAAGGTGATTGGGCCAAAAGGTTATCAAGTATTATATCCCAATTCTGCAACCTTAGGAAAATAAATGTTCATACTAAACAGAAAATGAATTTCTAATAACTGAATTAAACTGTTCATCTAAATAGCCAACTTCAGATTTCTCTCCACACATAATAACTTGGAGAAATATATAGCCCGTGTTTACTATAGTACTATAGCTACAGTCTCTAAGAAAAGCTATAACTCGCTAACAATTTTCCTGATTTATGTTTGAAAACATACAGGGCATGAAATGATTTCTGCAACCTTACATTTTCCTCAAGAACACTGGTGAGCAGAAGATATATTCCAAAAATCATGTGGGATTGCTTGCCACGTCTACTTCTTTCATAGAAATGTATGATAAGCAATTATACATGCTCCACCAAAAACAGTCATTAGGGTTTTTTCCCCATTAAAGGAAGAAAGAAGAAAAAAGGAAGAATGGATTTTAAAAAAGCAAGAAACAGGAAAGAAAGAGGAAGGAAGGGAGGGAACTCTGACAAAAGGATCTATTTTCAAATAATGTTTACAATGTAAAAACCGATTGCCTTCTTAAGGAAGAAAGTGCAATAAATATTCTTCTAAAGAACAGCTTGTAGATAATGTATGGTTATAAACTGTAACTCACTATACAAATGTTAGTTATTCTTATTGTTAGTATTTAACATATATGGAAATTTGCTTACAACCTATAACTGTGTTAATAAAAATAGGTATTTGTGAATATAAATTATATTGGTCATAAAATCAGACTTATTAACCTAATATATCTTAGAATGAGACCAAATTTAAATGGGCCATGCTGTAACACAGATATCTGGAAACACTGTTTATCCCATCCCATTAGTATCTATCAGAATAGGAAGGTAAAAGTTTTGCTATACTTCACATAATGTTGGCAACCTGAATTTAAATCTTCACACCAGTAAACAATCGCTGTCAGGTATGCATATTTTCCAAGCTAAAAAATAATCTGCTTGTATAGGGAAAGTAAAATGAGCAAATTCATTTGTTACCATCCTTTAAATATCCAGGTTATTTATTTTAGCAGATACACCATCAGAAACAGTCATATAAGTAAATAAAATACCTTGCCTTGCATTTTACCACAGGGGTTCCAAACACATTCAACCTTTTCTGTGTGATAACTATGATCATTACCTTGTTTAAATGAACAAAGTGTCCTTTATAATAGAAATATAAATAAAGGCCTAATTTAAAACTATAAATGATTATTCTTCACAACTATAGGTACTATCAAGCCTAATATTATAAATATGCTAGTAAACATCTGTATATGGTATACATGTCCAACAGGAATGGGAGATGAGGTTTATCCCCAGTACAGTGGCGAGAGCAAGCTAAGGAGAGAGTGGCCTTTCCCAATGGGCTGTGAATCAAGGATGAGTAAAGGAATGGTATCTAATCTCCAAGAAGAAGAGAACTTCCTTCTCTATGTGATAGACATAAAGAGTTGCAATAATTTCACAGTAATTTTTATCAGGAATATACTACCAAGAATTTTTTCTTTAACACTTGCAAGAATTTTTCCAGTTCTCCGAACCATAAGGCTGTGTGTATTGACCTTCTATTTCAAAGGCTGTATTACTTTCTGCAATCATCTCTTAAAAGGAGGCCCCGTGGGCTCTGGCTCTCCTTTTTGGCCACCACCACCAATTCTAATACAAAACTGTATTATAAATTAGGTTCAAAATTATCTAAAGATTGTCCCTGACAAAGATTTTTTTGGGAGGAGGGGATGGAATGTCGCTCTGTCACCAGGCTGGAGTAGCCTGTCACCAGGCTGCGTCTTCCACCTTCTGGGGTAAAGGCCATTCTACTGCAGGAGCCTGCATGTGCCTGTAACTGGGATTACAGGCACGCGCCAACACATCCAGCTAATTTTTGTATTTTTAGCAGAGACGGTGTTTCACCATGTTGGCCAGGATGGTCTCAATCTGACCTCGTATACCACCGGCCTTACTCTCCCAAAGTGCTGGGATTACAGGTGTGAGCCACCACATCTGGCCAAGAAAGATCTTTAAACTCTCCTATAGTACCACACTCACATCAGCTAGCACGAGAGGTTCAGAACACGTATAACTTACTCGTAATTCTTTGCTCTGATTCCTAAAGCCCACTTACTCTACTGGGATGGCAGTGCCAACCTAAAAACTGAACTGCAAAAGCCGTAAGATTTCACAGCTTTAACAAGCTGACAACAAAGTGACAAGAGAAAACTTCTTCCTTTGCACAAGAAGCCCTGGTACATTATTTTGACTTTATAAAGATATTTTAAATGAATTTTTAAAAATCACAATATTATGAAACTTGATAATCATTGCTTCAAAACAACAGACTCTATTGTTCATGGAAAAATTTTCCATTGGTTTTCTCATACCAGTGGTTCAATTGAAAGATTCATCAACTACTCCCTGGAGAAATGTGAAGATCTGCATTTAAATGGATATATAGTATTACCAAAAGCACAGTACCTAGAAGGCAGATATTGTCAAGGTTTCTTAGTGAGAATAACTCAAATTGTATTAGGCATATTTCAATATTGTAGCTATCCCCATTTCATAGGGCTCAAATTATATCCATAACATTCTTTTTCCTCTGTGCATTCTTCATAATATTGTTTTGAAAAGTTTAAATTAAGGGTGGCTTCATCACAAAGTCCTTGCAATAACAACAAGCCACTACTACTGTACATATCATCTCTGATGTGTACGGAAAAAGACCACAGAAGATAGCTTGGCCAGAAATGTTAAATAATTGAAAAGTATAATGACTTAATAGAGTAGTAAGCTTAGTTTACAATGCAGCCAATTTAAAGCCATAAAAATACTGTGTAAAAATTTTATCTTGTGGTTGACCATTACATATCCTATCTATTATTCAAAAGTATCTCAACAGTGTTTTTCTTCATTAACGTAGCATTTCCCTCAAAATCTTTCTACTCCCACATTTTTCCAACAATTTTGAAACAAATACAGAATTTCTATATTATATCAAAAATCCTCTTTACTAGGATAATGAGACCTTCGACGTCTAATTGAAACCAATTTCACAGGGTCAATCTGCAAGGCGTACTTTAACCTTGTTGGGTATGATTTGTTTTGCATCTAACAGAATCAAGCACATAAGACATTTAAAAAAAAAAAAAAAAAAAGACTAAAGCTACTTATATTGACACATCTGTAAACAAAAGGAGAACTTCATAAATAAGCCCCTTTCCTATGACACACTCATCCAAGGGTTTGTCTGCATTAGAAAATGTCATAGGGCATCAGAAAAGTTTTGTCTTGAGTGTTCAGCTAAGGTGCATAACACGTCTGTGTCAAAGAAAAAAGAGACACTTAGGATCCATTTCAAACATAAGCCCGTTACCTCTGGCAGGCTCTTGCTAAAATTCAAGCTGCAACCAAAATGTCCCCGTAAACAAGGTTACTGAGAACAGCCCCAGATATTCCTCCCAGCTACACTTTCCTCCGAGCCCTTCAGCTGTCTGCGGGTTAGTTATACCTTATCTTGCTTCACTGCCATCCTCATGCTGATTCACATTCAGAACTCAAAATGAAAGATGAAATATCTTAAAGATCACTTAATATTGAAATACTGTTGCAGTAATAAGTGGTGCTCAGTCGGAGATGGGAACATGATACTCTCTTGGTAACCTTTTAATTTCTGGAAAAATTGTACAGAATAAATTGAGGAGCACACACGGAAACCTAATTGATTGATCTGCTCAATTTTGTTAAAGCAACACCCATCACAAACTCCCCTGGCTCCCCAGGCAATTCCCGGTAAAGAAGACCAGCAGGTTTCAGTATATACCATGCACGAGGACTTCGATGCTATTTTGATTTATTAAAGAAAAGGAACAATCTTCTATCTACATTCATCACCCCAGTCAATGGACAGTTTTATGTGTTGTATGATACCATTCGCAATATACACACGTTTAATTCTACTTACAGCGAGTTTAAAGAGTTATGAGAATTGCTTTAGTAAAAATAACAAAGCCATGCATAACAGACAAACGTAGGCTTAAAAGATCATCTAGGCCTGCCTTCTTATATACTTAATTCCTTTTCTATATGAAGGAGATGAAACCCCATCAATGTCACTTCATCTCCATCAGTGTTTTCATGTCTCTTCTTCCTGTCAGGTATTCCTCAGATCCGATTTGAGAAATGTTCAAATTTCCCTCTCTTTTCCACAATGACAGAACTGTTTCTCAGGTTGGTTAACTCATTTTGATAACATCAAATCTGCTGGACAGGAGGAAAAAAAAAAAAGAACCCTGAAACCACTCCCCAATCCCATTTTTTTCCCTGTTTTTCTCTAAGACATTTCTGACTCTTTTTCTCTCGCCTGGTGCTTCTGAATTTGGGCATTTTCCAAACACACTCCCCTATTTGGTCTTTGGGCAGCGTGAGAAACAAACGAGAGTTTCTCTTCAAAACTAGACCAAGTCATTCAGCTGCTCTGAAACACACTTCACAACATCCGCAGGTCTCCTGATCTTGACTTAAAGTATTAAGCAGGAGTGTTTTGAAAGTAGTAGGAGGTATATGGACCTGACAGCTTCTCTGAACCCACATGCTGAGAATTTCTTTCTTTTTTTTTTTTTTTAAGAGAGAGAGAGAGAGAAAGAGAGAGAGAGGGAGAGAGAGGGTGCTATTTTCAACATTGCCCTCTGGTTTGTGTTAGCGAAATCATTTGCTTTCTGTGTGTGTCTGTGTCTTATTGCATGGCCACTGGTTCTGGTACTACAACACAAACACAGCAAATGTGCTTCCCTAACATAAGCAGACCCATGTGGCAATTCACAACATAACCTAGGCAAGCACAATAAATAAACACATACATAATCATTCCACAGCAATGAGGCAGGCAGGGGTTTCTCCAGGCCCTTCCGGACTCTTCCAGAATTGCTCATTAAGATTCTGAAAGGGGGAGGGGGTGCAGCTAGGAAGAGGTTGCAGGAAGGCAAGAGAAGGGGAGGAGGGGAGCTTTGCCCTCTGTGTCTTTCTGTCTCTGAGACTCTCCCATCACCAAACAAGGCGTGCAGGGGTCCATCCTGCAGAGGTACTAACAGACTTGAGGGGTAGAATGAGGTAGATGGTTTAAAAGAGTTAAAGGATGGCCGGGTGACCTCCGTGCAACTTCAGCGACTCCCTTGGGAAGGTGAAAGGGTTGGGGAGAGAGAAGGGAGGGAAAGAAGCGTAGAGGACAGGAGGGAGACACCTAGGACTACAGCAGCAGCAATCACCGGAAGGATTTTCCAGCCCATGACAGCAGTCCTCAACTCCTGGCGCCACCCTCTCCCCAACGACCCCTGCTCCAGATCCCCTCACCCTAACCCCTCCCGTCCCAGCGCCCTAACTCTGCCCTCACTCTTCACCACTTTACCAAGCACTGAAGTCTCTATCCAGGAAGGGGGATGGGAGGGGTGTTTAAAGAACAAATCTAATTGCAATTAGAATTTATCTGTGTCTCCAGCACACACGCTGACAGTTTTGCAGTCACGGTAAGGCAAGTCTACAAGAGGTGGGCAGTACTTATGGTTGTGTTATTGAGGGAGGGGTTGCTTTTTTTTTTTCTTTTTCCGAGACACTCTAAGCAAGTGAAGGGGGAAGGGGGTAGCAATCTAGATTTCAACCAGAACTGCAAATAAAGAATGCCCCAGATGCAAATGTCTGTCTCCAGATGTTGATGATAAGGATTTGGACCAGTTACCTTGGCAGGGTCAGAACTGCAGCAGGTTAATCAGGTGAGTCGTCGGGGATTTTAAAGAAGCCGAAGCCGGTTTCTTTGGCTATGAAAGTCTACGAAACCCCCATGCAGGAACATTGCACATCTTACACACGCCTCCTTTAACTGGGCTCCCGCGACCTCGGCAGGCGAGGGGGTGCTGGCCGGCCTGCCGGTGGCAAGGGCACGGCCCCCCGCTCTGCCCCCGCGGGCGCGGGGCCGGCCTGGCACCCGGGGTCCGCGTCCCGAGCGGCTGTGCACTCACCGAGCCGGGCTGCGAGGGGCAGAGGGGCGCCCGCGGCTAGCCGGAGCGCCCAGGCGCCTCCCTTTTCTCTTGGTAGCGTCGGTCCGCACTCCCTGTGACCCAGGACGTCATGATGCCTGTCTGTTTTCTCAATGATAACTTGGCAGAAGAAGAGAGAGGCTGCCAGGTTCTCCTCGGGTGGTTACGTGGTATGTGCACGATTCTGTTTGCATGCGTTTCTCTCTCCTTTAAAAAATAAATATCTATATTTTTCTAAAAAAAAAAAAAATCCCAGCACTGTCATGATTTGATTGCATTATTGCGTTTGCATAATTGACGCCTCTGGGTGTGTATATATGTGTGCATATGCGTGTGATTTTTTTTTTCCCCTTTAAATCCTGCTGCTCCTGCCGCAGCCGCTGCAAACGGAAAGCAAGCATGCGTTCATCTTTTGTCTTTCATTTTACCTTCAGGGTGACATTCAGTGCCAACTGCTCCCTTTTGACCGTCGCCAATCCCCGCCTGGGCAAAATAAATTTGAAAAACGTGGGGGGAGGGGAAGGAAGAGCCCCCTCAGCCCGAAAGCTGGGGTTTTCATTCCTTCGACTAGGAATCCCAAACCTACCCAACCCACCTCCCAACCCTAAAAAACCATTTTCCCTTCTACCCACCGGTCCCAGGCAGAGGATCGGCACCAAGACAGCGAGGAGCATCCACCCAGGGCCAGACACTCATGTTCGCGGCTCGTACTTGCTGACTCGCATCTCTCAGTTGCATTCCCGGTGTGTAGGCCTCTCACTACTGGAGCTATTTTTGTCTCCCAGGGATGTTCTTTAAAACCTTTTAAAAATGGGAAGGGGGCAGGGAAGAAAGGGCAAAAGACAAGTAGAGAGAAGGAGACCCAGAGAGAAGCCCAGACCCCTGGTTGAGGGACTCGACTGACACATCCTAAGATTTGGGGGGGGCTCCGGGCATCTGGCCCACCAGGGGAATCCGGAAGGGCAGAAAGGATAGCTAGGTTTTATTTAACTTATTCTACAACAGCACAAAAACTTTCTGTCTTAATACAAAGATGTTATTGCTAATTATTCACCCGATTTGTCATTTTTATAATTCTGCTCAGAATCAGGAGTGGTCTCAGAATAATTCTTAATGTTTATTTCTGCAAATGTAAGAATGCATTTTAAGATGGTGTGGCCACATGACAGGTAAAGCACAGATCACTTTGTTTTCTAATATTTACTTTGTGTTCTTTGTACATTGCTGGGTACGTTTCATGTAGCTTCTCTTAATTGAGTATATTACCTAACATGTGGCATATTTCTGATAAATAAATTCTAGCATCAGGTTTGGCAAATGCTTTGCCCTTCTTTATCATTAATTACCCATTTGGAGTAACAGAATGTGTTTAGGAATTTTTATTTTCCCCAAGCCTGCGGTTGACCTTGGTCACCATCATGTATTGGTGGAGTCACTGTTCCTACTAATTTAAAGTTCCTAAAAGATGACAGCAGAAGCCGAGGTTGCAAAAAATTAAGCACGGAGGAGAGTTTGGAATCTGAAAAGCACAGCTGATTTAGAGAAAAACTTCTGAATTCATCCATGATAATCTGCAGCTGCTTGAAGATTTAAAAATAGTTTACCTATTTGAGAGGTTGGCTAAGTTTAATGAAAATAGCAAGTAACTTGCTAGATCTTTTCCCTTTAGAGTCACTGTCCAGGAATCATTGGCAAATTCCACAGGGAAGAAATTGTAATTATGCAAAGACCAGATGATCTGAATTGGAGAAAGCAGACTAAGAGGGTCTGAGGACTATTGACTGATGGCCAGATCCCAAAACTTGACCGGTGTCTCTCCACCTTGACGATTGGAAGCAGCTTCTCTGGCTCTCTTTGCTTATCTGTCCCCTTGGCATGCCAAAACGATGAATCAGTGCCCTCTTGTCCGGTGCTAGGATGTTACCTGAGTCAAAGATGTTTCTAAAGAAGGCCTATTGAGAACCCGAGGAGGGATCACTGTAGATGTTATTGGTAACTTTCCAGTAACTATCCAAGAGGTACTTGTTAATATTCAATCTACCAACCTGGTTCTCCAGGTTTTTACTTATTAACCTTGGAATTGGACCCTTGAAGACTCACCACAAAGCGAAAGAACCATAACAATTTGACTTTAATCCTCTGAAATTCAATTTTGTTTTGTTCTTTTCAGACAAATGCCTTCCATACTGTTTGTCACCAGTCCACACACCAGTTCAGGCAGCCAAGTGGTTTCTTTCCCCAGGGGTGAGATGTTTGAGCAACTAGCAAAGAGTAGAGGCAGCGTACCCAAGAACTCTGAGGTTTGAATAGATCCTTTCTAAGCCCAGATTCTCTAAATCCAACTCTGCTTAGGAACAGCTCTCTGTTACTTATTCAAGTTTAAGCTCCACAGACTACTTTCAAGTCTTTATTTTCTGGCTTCACCCAAAATATAATAGTTAATATTGTTGGAACATGTTCACTTTCACTTCTCAGCCAAACCAAAGGGCATAAAAATGCTTACTAAGGTAGATGGAATGCACAAAGGCAATGCCCTAAATTTTACTTGTGCTTAGAACTTGTAAATCTAATTAAACCTCCTCAACAATAGGGAAAGGGAAGTATCATTATCCCCATTTCTGTATCAAGGAAACTGAGACACAGAGAATTTGAGTGATTTGCTCAAAGTTACACAACTGGGGTTCAAATTCAAGTGCCCTGAGCTCTCACCATCAAGCTCTCTGCTTACCTACCTACCTATTCAACATTATTTCCAACTACTGGCATCACTGAGCCATGGTCAGTCAGGCTGGTCACCCACTGCCCATCCCATATACTCTGTTGACTCATACTGCTATCCCAGTGTCCAAGTATTCACCTCCCTCTTTACCTTCCAATTCCTTTCTGAACAAATATGCATTTTTCTGCTTTCTCTTCGGGTTTACCTAACATAGTGCTAAGCACAACACTGGCTCTCATTAAGTATCTTCTGATGCATTAATTGACATAAAATTGCCTTATGGAGATCTAGAAAGCCACTTTTCAATTTGACAGAAATTCTAAGTTTTATGTAGCAAAATTTTTCTCCTTTCAGCTGAAGAGATTACAAGCTTATTTCTCCATTTTTTAGACAGTCCCCAGAAAACAATTTAGGGAAGCAGTTTATGATGAGGTAGAAATTCATATATGGGGAGTGGGAAGGGTGAGCAGGTATAAAATTATAGTACTTGAAAAGCTACTGTAAACTTAATTATTATGACTTTATAGCTCTTATGAGTCTTTCTCTGCTACATTTTGAATTTTTGACTGTCAAGAAATTAAAATTTCCATTTAAAAAGATAGGAAAACAAACAAGGACCCGTAGGCAGGAGATGTGTGATCTCATCTTGGAGCTGCTGCTTCTGCTCCCCGTGTGACCTCTGGCATAGTATTTAACCATTCTGGGCCTCAGGTCCCTAAACACACGAGGAAGAGTTGAACCAATCTCTGAGGTCCCTCCAGCTCCAAGCTTGCAAGTATGATGCAGGATGTGAGAGAGAAGGAGAGAGAGCAAGAACACTCAACCTGGAGTGAGACTGGTTTTTTTGAAGGATGTGAAAAAGATGCTGGAGAGCTCAAGTAAAGTTAGCCAAGTTTATGTTTCTAATCCCTGTGTACAGTTAAAGGTAGCTCAGGGAAAAAAAAAAAATCCATACAAAAATGTGTTCAAACCCACATTTTCTGGTGGCTCATGCCTGTAATTACAGCCCTTTGGGAGGCCAGGGCAGGAGGATCGCCTCAACCCAGGATTTTGAGACCAGCCTAGGCAATGTAATGAGACCCCTGTCTCTACCAGGAGTAGAAAAAATTATCAGGGCATGATGGCTTATGCCTGTTGTCCCAGCTACTCAGAAGGCTGAGGCAAGAGGATTGCTTGAGCCCCAAAGTCAAGGCTGCAGTAAGCAGTGATCGTGACACTGCACTACAGCCTAGGTGACAGAGTGAGACCCCTGTCTTAAAAAAAAATACACATAAAAACCCTACACTTTCCAAAACTGTCCTTTTTTATATGAGATAAAATTATTATACATTTTTATTAATAATAAAATACTATTATTTGAGACAGGGTCTGGCTCTGTAGTCCAGGCTAGAGCACAGTGGCCTGATCATAACTCACTGTAACTTCAAACTCCTGAGCTCAAGCCATCCACCGCCTCAGACTCTGGAGTAGCTAGGACCACAGGTACATCTCACCATGCCCAGCTATTTTTAAAGATTTTTTTGTAGAGATGAGGTCTCACTATGTTGTCCAGGCTAGTCTCAAACTCCTGGACTCAGGCAGTTCTCCTGCTTTCACTTCCAGAGTTGCTGGAATTACAGGCATGAGCTGCTGCACCCAGCCCTCAAGATGAAATGATCAACAACCATGTGTACCAGTAGCTTACCAGATCAGCCAAAATGTTATTAGTCATTATTCATGCGTGCCTAAAACTTTCTAACACTCTGAAATTGTGATATAGACCTGATTTGATATGAATGGATCCAACCTATTTTACCTCAATGTCTTCAACTTGTGCATAGCTTGAATTAAATCATGAAGAATGGAAGTCTACAGACTTGGGGGCTAGCATCAGAATGGGACTTTTTGCATATTTCCTGTTTATAACTAACTGAGTAAGCCTGTGTTCTTTTCCTTATTTGTCCTCATGTGTTGAATAATTACAACTCATTGACTTTCTCACCAGGCTTCTGTTAGGATAAAATGACGTAGCGGAAATGAGAAGGACACTACCAATATGACAAAATATTATCATGTCAGATGTGCCTCGTCTTACATCTGAGTTGTGTTTCTTAAAAGTTTACCAGGTTAGCAGAGAATGTGGAGACAAGATTTCAGGTCCCATGGCTGAGAATCTGAACTGATTTCTATACAACTTGCTAGTTACAGGATTTCACAAAGTCCTGTAGCTAGTGAAGGGCAGAATTGAGATGGCTATGCAAACAAATTGCCCTCTCCACAGTCCATTCTCAAAAGACATGGTACAAACTCTGGGAAAGTAGGCCACCAATCACATCTCACCCAGGACCAAATTCATTCAAACACGTATTTAAAATAGAAATGTACATCAAGCCTCTGACATGAAAACAATCTCATATAAGGTAAATTCCTTAACCAGATTTCATTATAGCTCTAGGGATCCATGGATGAATTAAGAAACTCTTGAAGTTGTAGGCTGTGTGTGTGTGTGTGTGTATGTGTGTGTTGTTCTCAAGAAAAGATCCATAACTTTTGTCACATTCTCAGAAGGGTGCATGTCACCAGAAAGGTTAAGAACCACTGATGTAAGTATCATTTATTTAAAATTGAACTTAAAAATAACAACACATTCATTTAAGCCAAATGTCATGATGGCTACAACATAGATAGTGTATAAT
Organism: Cebus imitator; assembly: GCF_001604975.1. Lineage (NCBI taxonomy): Eukaryota > Metazoa > Chordata > Mammalia > Primates > Cebidae > Cebus > Cebus imitator. The sequence continues at coordinate 589,556 of NW_016107357.1, forward strand.
AATCACCAGTATTCAGAATGATGGCCTTGAGATACAATAAAAGCCTCAATCATCAAAGAAATTTATTTTCAAGGTATTTTATTTAACTGACATGGGAAAGTGTTCAAGCCTTTTAGAAAGATTTGAATATCGAATTAAAATGAGGTTTCTGCTTTTGTTTAAGCCAGCTGGACAAGTCTGTGTGTGCTAAGCAAGGTGGATTTGTGTGGAAAACTCTGCATTGTTTCAGAAAGTACAGTTAGGGGTCCACTGCAGTTGTTGAGGTGGCAAAGAATGGGGGACTGAAGCTGGACCTTGGCAGTGGGGAGGCAGGAGGAACTAGAGGGGTATTTGGCAGGAAACTGAAATCAACAGACTTAAATATCTAGCTTGGACAACTGAATTAAAGTCGTAGGATATTAAAGAGATACAAATAAAGGTTTTGGTAAGAAAATAATGAATTTGGTTTAAAATGTTAAATGTAAAGGCCTCTGGAACAGTCAGATGCCATTGGCCTTGGGAACGATTTAGAAGAGATTTACGAAGCATGGTGGCTTACACCTGTAGTCCCAGCTACTTGGGAGGATAGCTGGGACCCAGGAGTTTGAGGCTACAGTGCACCCTGATCACACCTGTGAATAGCCACTGCATGCCAGCCTGGGAAACATTGCAAGACTGTCTCCACATTAAAAAAAAAATACACACACACACACATATATATATATATATATAAATACATATATATACACACATATATATGTGTGTGTGTGTGTGTATATGTGTATTTTTTTTTTTTTGAGATGGAATCTTGCTCTGTCGCCAGGCTGGCATGCAGTGGCGCAATCTCGGCTCACTGCAACCTCCGCCTCCTGGGTTCAAGTGATTCTTCCGTCTCAGCCTCCTGAGTAGCTGGGACCACAGGCGTGGACCACCATACCTGGCTAATTTTTTAATATTTTTAGTAGAGATGGGGTTTCACCATGTTGGCCAGGATGGTCTCAATCTCTTGACCTCGTGATCCACACGCCTTGGCCTCCCAAAGTGCTGGGATTACAGGCGTGAGCCACCATGCCCAGCCTAAAATACATATTTTTTAAAGAAGACTTTGTGGCTGGAGAAATTTATTTGGGAATCATCAGTGAACTATTGATGGCTTAAGCTGGTAATAAAAGTGGGAAAAAATTATAAATATAAATGGTCTAGTAGAGTCTGAAATAAAACTGCATTTATTTGAATGAGATCTCATTTTTAAAATATGAAATTATATAACACCCAAGGAAAAAGTTGGTGACTTTAAATATTTATAGACAACTCTATTTGTACCATACATTTCTGGAAAAAAACTACCCACCTCAGAATTTTATTTTACATTGTGGGTTTTCTGGAGTTGTTGCATTGCAAGACTCAGCTTTCCATTTGAGATAGCTCATTCTCTGCCTGGTTTTAGAAGGGAGAAAGAGTTTTCCTTGGCAACCAGGTTCAACTGGAAAAAATTATCAAGATGTCACCTGATGCCACAAGCTACCAACTACATTCTCAGCTATGCGGACCTGCCAGTTGCTGAACCAGCAGAGGAAACTCGGCGTCACGGAAAGAACACTAAACTTAGTGTCAGACAGTTGAGTGTGAGTCTTATTTTTGCCTTTTACTGCTTTTGCGACCCTGGCCAAGTCATTCAACTTCCCAGAACCTGGATTTCCTCTTTAATAACTGCCCTACCATCCTCCAACAATCCTCAGGTAATGATCCTTAGAGCACTGGTGTTTAGGAGATGGCCAAAGAAGTGGATTGAGTAAACCCGATCACATGTTTCAAAAGCCACCTCCTCGATTAACTTCCTCCAGGATGATGCCTCCCACTGTCCTCCCATGCAGCCCACAGCCGTTGATCTCTCTTTTCTCTCTACTTCCATTCCATACACTGGTATCATTGTATTAATGTTTTAATTATTATTAATATGTCTGTCTTTGCTGCCTTTTGTGTAAAAGATGTTTTAGTTATCTTTTTATTTCTGGTGCCTAGCACACAGTAAGTGCTGCGTAAATGCTAAATGAATAAACAATGATCAAGAAGAACATTTGCCTGCATCTGTTCCTGTTCTCTGAAAATGCTTAAGATGAACTGGAAAATGGAAAAATGCTGGGCTAGCCTTACTGCTAGGCCATAGTCTACATACAGGTGCTCTGCTCAGAAGGCACCTCTCCAGCCTGGGCAACAGGGCAAAAACCCACCCCTCAAAAATTTTAAAAATTAGCTGGGTGTCATGATGTGCACCTGTTGTCCCAGCTACTCAACAGGCTGAGGTGGGAGGATCAGGATTGTGAATAGGGCTGAAGTTTTGGATTCTTGTCTAGAATATGACAGTTCTTTACACTTTCACAGACCCATAAAGCTTATCCTTCTCCTTCAACCCATAAATCTGAGGCTGCAGTGAACCATGATCTCAACACTGTACTCCACCCTATCTTAAAAAAAAAAAGATACCTCTCTATTACAAAACTCCGACATTTACTCTTTACTAAGCTACATTATATGTACAATTCTAGTAGGGAATAAAGTCTGTCATTTCCCGATCAGACTTCAAACTCAAAGACTGAACTTCCAGCCAAGATGATAACATTGACTTCATTTGACATTGATATGTAAATGCTCAATACCAGGTTTTGCCAGAAAGCTAAGAAAAAAAAAAAAAAATGACAGCAGGAGAAGCCACTGTAAAGCTAAAGGAGGACTGCACAATCCAATGTCCTGTTTTCAGATTCCTGAGGAATTTTCTTAAGCTCTCAATGATCGTGTATTTCACATTCTAAACAGAAATTTTATAACATTTAAGTATCAGGGTTATTGGGAAAGTTAAATGAGATAATGCATGTGATGTCATAATCCCTTGTCAAAGTAGGCAGCTGATAAAAGCAATTCTCTTCCCTCTCTTCCTATCTTTCTTCCTAACTGCTTACCTTCCCATAAGAAGCGAGCATCAAGTTCATTGATTTGCAACCACGATCAACTTGTAAGCACTTCTTTTGACCAGACTGCTAAAAAAATAAAGATGATCTCAGGGATTCATTTATGACCATGGTCCCTACACTTTGCCACACACTGGAATCACTTGGAAAGCTTTTTAAAATCCTAATGCCCCAGTCAGACGCATAGCAATTAGTCAGAACATCTGAGGGTGGGAACCCCGCAGTAGTATTGCTTTACAGCCCCCAAGTGATTCTAGTGTGCTCCAAAGTTAGAGAATCACTGGCAAATGTAGGGAAATGGGCCTGTGGCCAGTTAATTTTGTGGACTGAGCCTGTTGCAAACAGGGCTGAAGTTTTGGATTCTTGTCCAGAACGTGACAATTCTTAACACTTTCACAGACCCATAAAGCTTATCCCATCTCCTTCAACCTTCCATTGGCAAGCTCTTTATAAATGAACCCTAGACAGAGTCATAACAGTAAGTTGACTCTCTGAGTACCAAAAAGCAAACAAAAAGGTACATCATAAAACACAATTTGTAGTATTTTACTATTTAAAAAGGGCTTTCACACCTGATTTTATTTACTCTTCACAACAAGCCTGAATAGCTGGCATTATTATGCCCACTTTATAGATGGGCATAATAAAGCCTAAAGGAAAGCTTAGCTTGCTCAGGGACAATGTGGCAGATACCAGTCTCATACCAAGGTCCAGGATTCCAGAATCGATGCTCTTTTCCTGGAGCATTCTGCCTCAGAAGCCCCACTGATAATGGGCCAGTAGAAGCATATCTACATTTGAAGGTTGCTTTAGAGCTATGGTCTAGCTGCTCTATCAGATTAGGAGGGAAAACAGGAAGAAAGGGAGGGTGGAAGGGAGGGAGGGAAATATTGTTCATTATGTTTTGAGTTAAACAGGTTCCTTTCCAGGAGGCCTTGTCAAATTATTTAATGTGCCTACAAGCATTGTAAGTTTCCAAAACTTATTATTTCCAAAGCGACTGAACGGTGAAACCATTTTTAGCTCAGCGTTTCTCAGGACTAACGTCCCATGGAATGTGATTTGATCTATGTTGCCATGGTTTTCCTCAGCTCCTTCAAGACTTTCTTCAAGTGCCACCCTCTTAGGAAGGACCACCCACGTCACCTGATTCAAAACAGAAACAGCACCCTGCCCGCCGCCCAGTCCTCACCTGCTTTCCTGCTTTATTCTTTTTCCCCATAGCCCTTAACACCTTCTAATACACTTTGTAATTTACTTGTTTATTTTCTTTACTGTCTCGTCTCCTATGTCTATAAGCTCTATGAGGACAGGACATTCTTCAGTGATTTGTTTTTTTCATGGCGATGGCTCCAAAACCGAGAGAAGTGCCTGGCACAGAGTAGTTGTTCAATAAACATGGGATCTGAATGAATGGCTAATAAGAAATGTGCCACGAAAGAAATGCAAAGAAGGCATCTTCTCCACAGCTGGTGCCCTTTGAAAGTATCTTTTCCAGTCCTACTTATCCCTCATGATGAGCTAATGAAGTGGCTATTATTTCTACCTTGTAGAAAAATAAAATGAGAATAACAGCAATTAGACCTGTGAGCAGAGTAAAAAACAACTGGTTAAGCAAAAAGATTGTTAAATTAGAGTAAATTCTTTTTAATTTTCTGTGTTATTATTGTGGGAAAAAGCACATATGGTGGATATTTCCAACAATATCTATGAAATATAATGTAAAATGAATAACCATGAATTGTACCAAGGGCCAATACATCAGCCTGGGAAGCTATTTTCTAGCCGCCAACACCAGACCAGGCTAAGATAGAAAACTTCAGAGGATCTCTGGTGCAAAAATGTTCATCACCTGGATTCAGATTTTCCATCAGTCAAATTATTATTCTGAGAAATGTTCCCTAGAGTCCTCACGGCAGCCAGCCTGTAACACAGGTGTTAGTTGGATCCTCCTCGCCATTGTACAAGGGCTCCACTATACAGTAACAACACTTTGCATCCAGGTAGAGCTTTTCTCTGTAAAGGTCAAAGTGTTGTGAACAATCAAACATAAGCAGGGACGACGACGGCCCATCAAGCTCAGAAAATGATCCAGTTGACCAATTCCTCTCCAAACACAAAGAGTAAAAATGAAGTAGAGAATCTATAGTAATAATGTTGGATGAATGCTTTGTTCCTCTACATTTTCTTTGTATCCAGAAAAAAGCCTCACGTTTGTGAAGTGAGTTATTTTAGTAATGAAAGTAGTATTTATTAAACACACCAGAAACTGTAAATCCAAACAAGTATTTCCCTTCAAAATAGTCACTTGGGGAAGCTATGTAATTACTTCAGTGATCCTGAGATTGCTCTAAACATTCTGGGAATTCCTTTTTAAAAATCACCTTCATAGATGGTTTAGGACTCACACAGAAAACCAGTATCATTTCGTTAAGGCTGTACTTTATATAACAAAAATACATTTCATTCCCAAGCAAACTTGGTTGGTCAATGTAGTGGGTCATGAAGTTCCCATCAAAATATCTTCTTAAAAACACAGCATGCCAGGCTGACCCCAATACTCTACAGGAGTTCAAGGCTGGAAATGGGAGTTTTTCTTTGAATGTTGGATCACCCCAGGTGATTAGGATGCATCCAGGTTTCTTCATGAACTATGGGTTAGAGTGCCTTGCTGGAGGGCAGAGTTGGAGTCTAAACCTTATCCTGAGCCAGTTAGTTGTATTAGCCCATTCCTGCATTGCTGTAAATACCTGATACTGGGTAATTTATAAAGAAAAGAGGCTTAATTTTGGCTCACAGTTCTGCAGACTGTATGTGAAGCATAGTGCTGGCATCTGCTTCTGGTGAGGCCTCAGGAAGCTTACAATCATGGCAGAAGGTGAAGGGTGAGCCAGCACATCACATGGCAAAGAGTGGGAGCAAGAGAGAGAGATGAGAGGTGTTACTCTCTTTTAAACAACCAGATCTTGGATGAACTCAGAGAACTCACTTATTATCCCAAGAATGGCACAAAGCCACTCATAAAGAATCTGCCCCCATGATCCATACAGGTCCCACCTTGATTATTATATTTCAACAGGAGATTTGGAGGGGACAGACATCCAAACTATATCATTAGTCTTCCTTTACTTTATGGCCACAGAGCCTAAATCTCTAACATCTAATCACTCATCCACTGACATAGCATCTTTGGAACCCTTACCATTTGTTTTATAAAGAGGAAGCTGTTGGTAATCAGAAAGTCAAGTGAAAAGTGTTGATGGTTAGCCGAAAACATGCCTCTATTAGACACATCCTCTTTCTTGCCAGGTTCTTTTGGCCAACCTTATGACTTCAACCTTTTCCTTGGAGACAGTCCAAAAGAGAATAAGGAGCAGAGGCTCTGGAATAAAACTGCCTGCAGTCAAACCCTTCCTGACCACCTAATCAGGTGACCTAAGGCAAGTTACTTATCTGTCTGTGCCTCAGTTTCCCCCATCTATGAAATGTAGCTAACACCTCCTAAGGATGCTGACAGGATTCAGTGAGATAATATATATGCAATGTTTAGTGCAGTGCTCATAGCTTTCAACTAATATTAGCTATTATTTTAAAACATGTGTTAGTGATTTTTAAATCATGAATTCTAAATCTGATATCTCAACCTCTTTCCTTACCATTAGTACATAGATGCCCATCAGCATTTCAAACTGACCAGATAGTAAATTGAATTAATTATTGGCCCAAATTCCCAAATGGTTCTAGCTTATAGGCTCCCAGTCTTGGTTCAAGGTATCATTATCTGTAGGGTCATTTAGTTCCCAAACCAAATCTGTCTCAGATTCTTTCTTCTACCTCACTCCACCTCCCACATCAGAAAATACACGCACCCACATGCACATTCATTTAGTTATAAAGTCATGTTGATTCTACCTCAACAAGTTTTCTTTCCTTTCCTCTTGTGTTATGTGTTTGTATTTTTAAACCAACATTTTAAAAGAAATTACTACATGCCAGATCTAAAGACTGTACATGCATTAATTCATAGAAATCTTTTAACAACCTTATACAATAGGTGTTATTACAGTTGTTTTAAATATGTAAAAACAGAGGCACAAAGTGATTAGGAGACTTGCTGGGGTTCAATCAGCAAGTAAGTGTGGGAACTGGGAGTCAATCCCAGCATCATGGCCCAGAGCTAAGCCTCTCACCACCATACAGCATTGCTATTATTTTTAAAATAATAATATATGTTATCAATACAACATACTCTCATGACAATCTTCTGATGTGCATGCTGTTAAAACTCCTCTTTTACAGATGAGGGAATTGAAACCCATAGTGTATGAGTTGCCTCTTTTCTAGTTTGGGTCTCCGCCGTGTACTGCATGGGCTAATGAAATTACCTTCCAAGTCTTCTCTGAACCTCTCTCTGCACACTTTCAAAAAGTTAAAATTTTTCCAATTACTTTACACTCAGACTTCTGAATAACCTTCCCCAAAGCGTGGTTTTTGTCCTTCATTTAACACATATTTATTAAACTATATTCCAAGCAATGTTTTTCTAATCCATCACTCATAGGTAAATCTGACATGGCCCTAGCCTACCACAGGCTCTTACTCTTTGGGAGAGACTGGTACATAAGCATCATTTCTATACATTGTAAAATGTGTCCTGCAGAGTAACACAGAAAAAGGCCTCTGAGGTAGCATATGGGGGTGGGTGGGGAGAATGGGTCAAAGAAGGCTAAGCACAAGCTGAGAGGCTTATACAGTCAGCCAGGCAGCTGATGGAGGAGAGAGAAGGAGAATAAAGAAGAGAGGGTCTGCTTGGCAGAACGGAAATATGAACAAATGCATGGAGATGCCTGTGAGCAGGAGGCTGCAAATCATTCTGTCAAATAATTCTGTCATTCTGTGTCAAAGGGGTTTAGGGACTCAGTCTGGAAGTCTTGGATTGGAGACTTGTCTTGAAGCTTGGTTTATAGAGAGCACAGTTGTTCTATGTTCACTCTGCTCATTTGAGCTTGCTTGCAGGGAGTGGAAGTTGATTGAGAGTAGAGGGATGGAAGGCTCCTCCCTCAGTCAACCTTGGCACTACCACTGCTACTGCTGGAAGATGAAGTGTGAGGCAGATAGTGAGAAGAAAGACGGTTTCCCAGACAACTCAGGGAGTCTGGACTTCCTGCTGCAATGAGCAACAGTAAAAGATTTTAGGTCGGGCACCATGGCTCACACCTGTAATCCCAGCACTTTGGGAGGCCAAGGTGAAAGGATCACTTGAGGTCAGGAATTTGAGACCAGCCTGAAGAATACAGCCATACCTCATCTCTACAAAATAATAATAATAAAAAATAAATAAACCGGCCAAGTGTGGTGGCATGTGCTTGTGGTCGCATCTACTTGGGAGGCTGAGAAGGGAGAATCACTTCAGCCCAGGAGTTTGAGGCTGCAGTGAGCTATGACCGTGCCACTGCACTCCGGCCTTGGTGACCAAGACTCTGCCTCCAAAAATTAATTAATTAATTAAAAGAATTTTTTAAAAAGAATGACATGGTTATATTTATGTTAATGAAAAGAATATTCAGATGAATGTTCCTCCAAGCCTCACAATTTTAAAGTGCCTTTCTAATGCCCAAAGAAGGAAGTTCCACCTCTTCAGCATTCCAGGAAGAAAAGCCCAGCATTAAGGCCCTAAGGTACCAGTCTATTTTCTCTGTTTTAGAAACAGCAAAGCAGACTCAAGTGGCTGGAGTAGAATTCAAGGTGGGACAGGGTAGGGCACTGAAAATAGTAAGGGGAAATATCAGAGAGATGGAGCCACTGGAAGGTTCTGATGGCAGGATCGAACTTACCTGGCTTATTATGAAAAGAAGTACTGTTTGCTCTGATCCTGGATATCACGTAAAGATACATAACTGTTCCTAGAAGAGGGCTTGGCACCCAAAACATCCTCTAACGCTGCTCTTCCCTCAGCACCCATTCCTTGTTAAGGTTCACAGGTTCATAAGTCTGTTCTTCCACATACTTACTTTTGACTCAAGAAGAAAATGACCTAAGTCGAAGATTGAACTGTCTTTTGTGTTTCTTGTAGCCCCTGTGAACAGTGCAGGTGTGGACACCACCTTGTTGAGCTACTCAAGGACAATGCTGGTACCTACTGAGTTCTTAATTGTGGAAGATGCTGGAAGCTATTGTTTAAAACATATACAAAATGAGAAAGGAGCAAGTAGTAAGTCTCCATCAACTTGCAGTTAACATGGTAAAGTGGAAAAAAAGAAACCCATGGAGCCTGGATTGAGATGGAGCCTGGATTTGGAAAACCTGGCTTCTAGACACGGCTCTATCATTCACCAGCTGAGTGGCCTTGGGTAATTAATTCAACTCTCTGAGCTTCATTTCTTCATCTGTTCAGTGAAGATGATTCCTGCCTCAGTATTGAGGAGGGAGATACAAATGAAATGAAATGGGTGAAAGCACTTTGTCAATGATGATAGGGTAAAGGAGAGTGAGATATCATCATCATCTTATCAGTTGACTGGTCCCCAAGCAATATCTTGAAGTCACAGAACTGGAGTGTAGGTAGGAAAGGGTCTAGAGAACCAAGAGTTGGGTGGCACAGGGCATTGGGCTTTAAGGAAAAAGAGGTGGAAAGAAACAGTGACTTCAACATGTGATATGAGCAGCCAGTCTTTCCCTTCATAATAGACTTATATCCAATATTTTTAAATTGATAATAAAAAATTTGATAAACTCTATGGTTTCAGATACATCATAACGCTTTCTTAGGGATGCAGCTTCCGTTGTGAGTAACAAATCTTGGAGAAAGTTCACATGACATTTCATCTCTAGGAAAGGGCATTTGAATGATCATGGTTAAGCATGTTCCACATGAATTTAGTTGGACAGTGAAGTGCAATATTTCATCTACTTCCTATACCCTGTGACCCTCTTTCCCAAAGAGGACTCCACCAGACCCACATGCAAATTTAGCTCAATTTGAGGTATGACATCCATCCGGAACCCTCGTCAGGGACAATCCAAGAAGGCTAATAATATTATGTCATGATCATTCTTCCTTTGGTCTTGTTGTGACTGGTATCCTGACTTCAATAACTAACCTTCTTACTTCTATATCAAATCCCCATTTAGCTCTAGGCATAATCCTAATTTTAAAAAACAGTTATATGTTACACTTTTAGTGTGATTCAGGCATGTGCTAAGTGATTTATTATTTTTAACATCACAACACTCCTACAAGGTAGGCACTGTTTTGTAATAGACTTTATAGAGGTTGGAGTTCAGAGAGACTAACTACTTGCTTGGGGCCATGTGTTAGTCATTGGGGAAATCAGGATTTGGATTGAGCTCTTCATCTCCCCTGCCTTACTCAGAATGGTCCCGGTGCTCAAACCTGGCTCCTGAATGCTGCTCCTGTGTCTGGGTCCTCTCTAAAGTCTTCCTGTCTTTGTGGATCACTGCCAGCTAGCCTCCCCTGGACTCACTGGTTGGCTGGAATTGTCACCACTTACCACTTGCTGGGCTTCCCCGATGCTGACTCCTGCAGGAGTATGCCTGTCTCTATGGTAACAGATCCTGCATACTATTCTCCTACTTAGATTTTCCTCCCCCATTCTGCACCTGGACAATCAGCCTAGCACCTGCCCCATCCTAGTAGCCATCTCTATGTCTCAAGTCTCAGTTTTTTCCAGCCTGTGATTTCCAAGCATTCGAAGTTGGCTGTGTGACCTCGGTGTTTCCGAGGAGAAAATGTTAGAGGTCATGACATGGATACCAACAAAAATACTCACTTTCACCCTATTTCACTTTCTAGATAAACAGTATAAACATTGAAACTATGTAATTATCACATTACAAACTAAATCCCTGTTCAAATCAGACTGTGATGAATTCAGTTGTTTATATAGAAGTTAAACATGAATGCAACATCCCCAAATTCGCAGCCACAATGATACACTTAATTGCCATAAATAAAAAAGTGAAAAATAAACCAAACACTGCATGTTCTCGCTCATAGGCGGGTGTTGAACAATGAGAACACATGGGCACAGGGAGGGGAACGTCACACACTGGGGTCGGTTGGGGGTAGAGAGCTAGGGGAGGGACAGAAGGAGGTGGGGAGGTTGGGGAGGGATAACATTGGGAGAAATGCCTGATGTAGGTGACTGGGGGATGGAGACATCAAACCACCATGACATGGGTGTACCCACGCAACAGTCCTGCAAGATCTGCACATGTACCCCAGAACTTGAAGTACAATAAAAAAAAAGACTTTAGGCACTCCTAAGACTCAGAAAAAAATAAAATAAAATCCTGAGATAAGGGAGATGTCTTTAAATGTAGCAGTCTCTAAGTGATACATTTCAAACAGTGTTTAAGGAAGAGAACCATTGCTTTTGAAAGTAATGGTACTTAAAATCTCAATATATAATCCAGAGAAAAGAGCGGTATCTCTGACTAAATGGCAATACAGATGAAGGTCAGACCTTTTCTAGGCTGTCCCTCTCTGCTCAGCCACTGTTCAGGAAGCTCCTTGTTTATACCACACGCATACATCTACTCACACACATACACACTCACATGACCTGGTCTCAGCCTTTTTTTTTTTTTTAAGCAATTCTATGACTAATTCCTGAAAGTATTTAGTTCAGCGTGAATTAAGATGACAAGGTTGTAAAAGACATTGATGGTTTAACTTTTGGAACTGGATATAGAGGAAGAGGAAAAGCTATAAGTTGTTTTGCATAAAGAGCCTCATGGGTCAGGAGGGATTTTTTGAAACAAAAATTCCCTTAGCAGTCTTCTTGGTAACATCATCTATCCTGTTACAAGCTGCTTGACCAGCCTGAAGTTCTGCTGACATGGGGATCCTTAGCTTTGAATTTTGCCTCCTTCCTGCTGTGACCCACCCTATCTCTAGCCTCTCTGCTTGTAACCTTGACAACCTCCTTTGCCTGACTTTGAATTGTGAAAAACTCACTCCTGTCGCTGTAAAGTGGGTATTGCCATAAAAATTCTTCATGGCAAACAATAGATTCTGCCTCATTTTATACTTTGACTGAGCTCTGCGTGTCCATGATGATTTAAAAGTCCGTCTCTTGTCTCTTCCTTTCAGTTCACCACCTACCTGGAACAAAAAAAAAAAACCTTTAAACCAGATCAACTAAGACAGTCTTAATAGATCTGGATGTATGGATTAGACTGATCATTGTTCATGTATTAATCTGTTTTGCAAGCTAAGCAGAGATATTACAGCAGAACTCAAACTTTGATTAATCTTATCATTTGGCTGATATGAATAGTCTGGCTTCATCTTAAAATTAGAAAGAAAAAAAGTGAACTTTGCCAATCTGTTATGTTATATCAGAAATATTAAAGATAAGCAAATAAGAGTACTTCAAAGTCTCCTGTTCCTTTGGAAACTTGGATAAGATTTCCTTCATAATGTTCACTAGATTTTGCATGATTCCAACTATTCTGCTTTGGATTAACAGTGTACCTCACATTAATTTTTATTACTGATGACTTTACCCCAGCATTCAAGCTACAACAATAATTTATTCATGGGTGAATCAAATGTCAGCACTTCCCTGATAGAGTCTTAGGTGATTTCTAGTTATGTCTTTTTACTTGGAAGCAAAAACTTATATGTCGCACTTTTTTCCCCCTTGGATTTAGTTTGCAAAGTTTGTTTTATTAGGCAACAGACATAGGAAAAGGTTTCAGTTCTTCTTAATAGTTGCATTTAAATGCATATATGAACATTTCATTGTAGGTAGTTGGGACTGAAAGTTCACAAAGAAGTTACGTATTAGATATATGGTCTGTTTCAGTGCCCAAACTTAATGCTGAAAGGTATGAGAAACTCTTCTAAAACTCAGTCTGAGCTACTTATGCACAAGGGCCATAGGATTGGCCTCCATACAATTATTTAAGATGTTATAAAGAGAGTATTTTCCATCTTTCTTATGCTTGGAAATAGTTAGATTTTATGACTGCTGAGTCAGAGCCAAAAAATATAATTTTATGCCATAAAATACAACCTTTTCCTTTGGCTGTGGAAATTTATATGTACATATTTATGTGCATATATAGATAAAAATCTTCATAAACAGAGTGGCCCATTTGAGATGAACTCTATTTAAAGCATGTCATTTCTGACTCTGATGATATTACTGCTATGTTTTAAAAAAATCAGTGCCTCCCCATAACCTACCAAATTAAAAACAAATACTCTGAACTGCTATTCAAGTCTCTACCCAGTTTTTAAAAATTTTTTTCCTGGTTTTTCTCCTAATTCTTGATGACACAAACTCTTAGCTTTGCCAAAAGAGACCAGATACAGTTGCCACTTGCTGAAATATTTGATTCTGTCTCAAACCCCACCACTATTTCCATTTGTCAAAATGTTTGTCATCCTTCAAATCTCTTCCTAAATGCTACCTCCTTTAGTTATTCCCCATCTCCTCCTATAAATATTTCTCTACAACTCGGACTTCCATCATTCCTTGTAGCTCTCATGGTATTTGCCGCAACTCTGCTTTGCTGTATAGTTATGGCTGTCATTTTCTTGTTATTCTTCCCTTGCTCCTATTACACCATACAATCTTTGAGGACAGGAATGTGATATAGTTTGGATGCTTGTCCCACCCAAATGTCATCTCCTATGTTGGAGGTGAAACTTGGTGTAAGGTGATTGGATCATGGGGGCAGATTTCTCACGAATGGTTTAGCACCATCCGCTTGGTGCTGTCTTTGTGATAGTGAGTGCGTTCTCACAAGATCTGGTCGTTTAAAAGTATATGGCACCTTCCCTGCCTCTCTCTCTTGCTCCTGCTTTCACCACGTGATGTGCCTGCCCCCTCTTCTCCTTCTGCCATGACTGTAAGTTTCCTGAGGCTTCTCCAGAAGCCAAGCAGATAGCCAGCACCATGCTTCCTGTAAAGCCTGCAGAACCGTGGGCCAATTAAATCACTTTTCTTTATAAATTACCCAGTATCGGGGTTTTTGTTTGTTTTTTTGAGAAAGAGTCTCACTCTGTCACCCAGGCTGGAGTGCAGTGGCATGATCTCGACTTATTGCAACCTCTACCTCCCAGGTTCATGCGATTCTCCTGCCTCAGTCTCCCAAGTAGCTGGGACTACAGGCACCTGCCACCACACGCAACTGATTTTTGTATTTTTAGTAGAGACAGGGGTTCACCATATTGGCCAGGCTGTCTCAAACTCCTGACCTTGTGATCCACCCACCTTGGCCTCCCAAAGGCTGGGATTACAGGCATGAGCCACCACAAGGTATTTCTTTACAGCAATGCAAGAACAACGCCTAACACAGGATATGTCCTGCTCATCTTTGCAGAATTCAATATCTAACCCAACCTCACATGAAATAGCTGCACCAGGGAGAAATAAAACAAAACTGTTAAATTAAATGGATCTTTAAAAAAAATCTTTACAATAACATCTTTACAACAGATTGCATGGGCACATGTGTTGAAATTATGATATGTGATAGCCCATGAACAAAAATGTAACGGGAGAGCCTAAAAGCTAAGTGCTTTACCCATCTGAGGGATTTTGGACAACACCAAATGCATGAGAGCAAAGCATCAGCTGGTTTTCCCACCAAGGTGCTCAGGTATAAATCTGTATAAACCAGTGGAGAAAATATTCTAAGAGAACTTCATGGAATGAAATGGGAATGGAAGCTTTCTCCCATTTAAACTCTATGCAAGGTTATTTTACATGGACATTGACCAAAACACAAAAGAAATGGACTACAAACTCTGTTCCATATACTTTTTCATAACACCCACAGACCCAGATCCAGAAACCATCTTAAGCCCAAGCTAAGAGTAAAAGGCAACGTCCCTTTTCTAATGATCAAACGCATTCTCATGTGTTTGCTTGCTTACATTCTGGGCTAAACTAAATGAAGCACCCAGTTCTGCAGATATCATCAAAGGAGCCCGGGAAATAGCAAAAGTTTTCTGTTTTTAAAGGTAGTAGAGGGGAATATTCTAACCAAGAATTTCCCCCATCATAAAATGCACTCCTGCCCTGGGGGTTAGCAGGAGGTTGCCTTCACCTACCCCACCTGCTCTCATCACCAAGGGAGCCAAGAATTCCAGATGGAAAGAAATCTCAAGGCATCCAATAGTCAAGAAAAAATTGGAGGAATGAAATAGGCGAATATGGCAAAATTACAAAACATGAGTGGCAAATAAAGCAAAAAATCCAAGAGGCTGGTGGCAAATGGCCACAGTTCATAACTAGCTCTGGTGAATTCTAAGAGGTTTTAATTTCTGGCTTCCAGAACATACCATATACTTAAAGCGTCTTTATGCTGGAGTAGGTGAGCCCTAACCTCCTTAAGGGGTAAATCATCCCTGTTTATTTAGTTTCTAATTCTAAGCCCATCTGTCTTGCCTTGTTACTAAGGAGAAGGCTTTTCAAGGACACATCCTGAAGTTCACGTGTCAGCCTCCTTCTCATCATCTGGGACACAGACACCAAACACATGGCGCCCAGGCTGCCAGCCCCACCCAGCCTCGGTACCCATGGCAAACACTGCCGACCAATCACAGCATCCTTTCATGCACGCTCCAAACATGGCCTCAGGGTTGTTCTCAGCGCAGCACTCTGAAAAGCAACTACCAGTCAACCAGAGTGAGCTGAAACCACTATGCCATTCCTGTGCTACAGCAATCCCTTCAAATCACCTAAAATTGTTTTCTGGGCTTCCAAAATTGGACTACTCCTCATCGCTTCATCCTCCTGCAACCCCGATCTTCAGCTTGCTCACAACCACAGCAAACCATTGCCTTTTGCCTCTTTCTTGATCTGTTAGGCCATTCTTGCATTGTTATAAAGAAATACCTGAGACTGGATAATTCATAAAGAAAAGACATTTACTTGACTCATGGTTCTGAAGGCTTTACAGGAAGCATGTTTGCATCTGCTTGGCTTCCAGGGACACCTTAAGAAGCTTACAATCATGGCAGAAGGCAAACATGGAGCAGGCACATCATATGGACAAAACAGGAGCAGGCAAGAGAGAATGTGCCAGGAGGTGCCACACACTTTGAAACAAGAAGATCTCACAAGAACTCACTCACTATCACGAGGACAGCACCCAGCCAGGCATGAGGGATCTGCCCCATGATCCAAACATCTCCCACCTTCACCAGTGGGGATTACATTTCAGCATGAAATTTGGGCAGGGACAAATATCCAGACTATATCACTCAATATCCTCCTCCCAACCAGGCTTATTCTATCACTGACCATAGGGAAACATTGGCTCTAATTTTTGCTGTGTCTTTTCAGTTTCCAAGCCATTGCATACCTCTGACCTTGAATTTTACCCAATTGACTCCCGGCTTTAATTTCCTACCAGTCAGCCCTGCTTCTACCAAAGTTTTTATCATGAATGCCACTCAGTGTTAATGAGTGTTCCAGAAGAGTCTTCATATTTTAATTGTTTGCTGCAAGGGTGAAGCCATACGAGAAAATGTCCTAGGGCAAGGTCCTCAGTTAAGAAACAGAATAGAGGGCAGTCACTGGGGACCAGGAGCCCAAGATGCCATCAGAGAGGTTCATTGAAATTGCCCCGGGGTCTATTTGACCACCTCTTCCAACACATACCTTGAGAGCCATTAAGTCCCCATGGCAGGTATAAGCTTAGGAGCCCACCACACCCCTCTCATTCATGGGATGTGACTGCACAATTTCATCACCCCAACCCTCTCAGCACCCAGCTCACCCAAACAAAAGGTCAGCATTTTGACGCACCACTGTTAAAAGGTCACTGGGTCCTGCTGGAGACTATAAAATAGGGTGCACTATCCAGCTGAGGTTAACAAATGAACCATTCTGACAGGGAGAAACACGATTTCAAAATGTATGTACAGATTAGTCCATGGCATTCAAAACTGTAGGAACAATATGAGTGAGCCAAAGAAGAAAGTCATTTTCACAAAGCTGGCAAGACTTCATAAACTTCAGAAACTTTTCAAGGCAAAAGTGTTTTTGTAAGATTTTTCCGGATTAAAATTTCTTATGTCTCCCTCACCCCACTGTGAAACCAGAGAGGCTCCTGAACCATCTCCCACATTTTCAGCTGTTGGCTGTCAGTAGGCATGCCTGCCACCAATATCTCCCTGGGAGAGTGGTTGTTGGGAGGGCTCGATAGTCACTGTGAAAATTAAAGATGGTCACAAACTGTGTGCTCTTCCTTTCATTGAGAAGACTACAGACTCACCCACTGAATATGAGCTATGAGAATTCAGCAGAGTGACATCTGGAACTTCCAAGGCTTACTCTTAAGAAACTCTGCCACTTACATCCAGATCTCTTGAAACATTCTCTCTCAGGACATTCCCTCTGGGAATCCAGCCAAAGCCACAGGGAGAAGCCACATGGAGGTACTCAGGTTGACAGCCCCACCTGAGCTCCCAGATAATGGCCAGCCCTGTGAGTGATGTATTTGCACATCCAACCCATTCAAGTCTTCTGATAAGCAAAGCCCTGCACCTGCCTGCCACTGCAGAAGAGACCCCAGGCAAGAACTATTGAGCCAAACACTTCCCAGATTTCTGATCCACAAAACCATGAGCAAAATAAAATGTTTACACCACAAAGTTTTGGGGTGAGTTTTCACATAGCCATGTGAAATTTGCTCTCAGAAAGGGATTCTATTATGAAAATCTAAAATAATGGCTTTGGGACCAGCGGCAAGCACTAGATCTTAGGACCTTGAGGAGATAGTTATGAAAGCTGCAAGACCTTCAAGGAGATGAGAACTTGAAAGACAAAGGGAACCATATGGGGGTGCTGGATAAAAGGGCACCCGAATTAAATACTGTTGGCAAATAGTTTTGCCAACAGTTAGCAAAACTATTTCCTACAGTAATGTGAAAAATAGAAGAGGCAGAGTACCTAAAGATCTTGAGGATCTGACTAAGATTTCCAGGCAGAATGTTGAAAGTGCTTTTTGTAGTTGCCTATAATAAATTCAGGAAGAGAGGGATGGATTAAAGAAAAGACTGTTCAAAAAATTTTAGCAGAATTTAAAGGAATTACAAAGGATCTCGGATTTGCTGTGTTTCAAAATAAATTACTTCTCATCTCCAGTATCTCTCTAAAAGGGTTTTCAACGTAAGAAATGGTTAATTACTTCAGGATAAAGATCAAATCCAGAGTCTTTCTTAAGACCTCAAGAAGGTTTAAATGGATGCCCCACAAAACTTTCAGCCACATGAAGGACTTTCTAAGGATCTAAGAGCAAGCTTTGTAGACCCTCTCTGTGAATCAAGAGAATGTGTAAGCATGTGAACTGTGTTACTCTGTAGGAGCTTCATATAGGACTCAAGACAGATAAGGATGTATCTTAAAGATATGTGAGACTTTTTATTAATAGAGTAAGTGCCAATAAGTCATGGGAAACCCATAGATTTTTTCAAAAGAATCGTATTGATAGAAGAGCTGCCCACTTAGATTAAGAGACAGGGACAATACAAAATGGAAAGAGGCTAGACTGTTTCCTCGTGTTTCTACCAGCAGGAAACTGAGGAAGTGGCTCAGCTGCAGACATGAGCTTTTTTCTTTTTATTAAGGAAGGTTGATTTAAAGGTGGAACTGATATATCAGAAAGTAAAGAAAAGAGCCTCAGAGAGTATTTCCAAGGCAGTAAGACTGGACTCTAATCAAGGAACCAGCAACATGTGACTGGCTTGATTCAGAATTGCTATGGATCAGTAACTGCTGTGTGTCTCCCATCTCACCTCCCCCTTTTCTGAATGGGAGTGTTCATAGGAGTACATCTGTATCACCAACATATATTGAGTAGGAGTGCAGCAGGTAACTTATCTTCAGATTAAGAGAAATAATTTTCAAGGAACTGCCCCGCTCCCGGGGAGCTCATCCACGTGTGGACATGATTTAGATGACAAAATCCTGAACTTTAAACCAATGCTATAATAGGAAGAGACTTTTGGGGGCTTGGGAGGGAATATTTTTAATTTGGAAGAAAAAAAGTAGTTTGTTATTGGAAGGAAAACCTTACTTGATTGAAGGCATCTACTAACACTTTGTTATTCCTCTCTTTAAGAATCTTGGACAGGAACAGTGGCTTACGCCTGTAATCCCAGAACTTTGGGAGGCTGAAATAGGAGGATCACTAGAGGTCAGGAGTTCAAGACCAGCTTGGGCCACATAGTGAGACTTCATCTCTACAAAAAAAAATTAAAAATAATTAGCTGGGTGTAGTGGTGCATGCCTGTAGTCCCAGCTACTCCAGAGGCTGAGGCAGAAGGACTGCCTGAGCTCAGGAGCTAGTGGTTTCAGTGAGCTACGAACATATACTATTGCAAACACTCTAGCCTGGGTAATAGAGTTAGACCCTGTGTCTAAAAGAAAAAAGATTTTGAACTGGGAGAGAATAGGACTCCTAATACCATTTATAGATAAGAATCATCAAAGAGATTTGGGGTCTTTCCTTATAGTGTCCCACAAAAAGTAAAAACTGTTAAGATTTAAAGGTTACTGTTAGTTTGATATACGAAACTTCAAATAAGTAATAGGTAGAAGAAAATAACCAACACACAAAAAAATTTCTGGTGAGTGATGAATAAACTGTTGTGGGCCTTGGAGGTATCAGGAAGCCCCATGCACTTTTTGAGTTATGTTATCCCCTCAGACCTGTGGTCTCCCTACAGAGGGCAGCACCAGCAAGATCTTACATTCCTTCTATTGCCTGTCAGCCAGCAAGTTTTCATTCTTGCTGCATAGCAATTTGAACAAGGCTGAAAAAAAATTAGTTTTCACAGATGAAGGTGTCTAATTGCAGCTGTGGTCTAACTTCAGGACAAAACAGAATGGGAACATTTAGGCTAACGGGAATGGGAACCAAATCAATGTGAGGTGCTTCTTCATTCCAATCTTAAATTTATTGGTGTTACTAACGTCTCAGAGTTGATTCTGAAAATAATTAATTGAACCTAAATTCAGTTTATTTACAGAACATTTTTACTGTCCTGAATGGGGGGCACCTGTCATTTGTGCATGGAGATCCAAAAGGTTTTTATGGTTAATGGTGTCTTTTCTCTGGAGGGACATGCTTCGTGTAGGGAAGTGGGCAGCACTCCGTGTTGCTGAGGGAAAGAGGTTTCCCTGTGTCACTGTGTGCCTCTACAATGCTACTCCTCCCTTTAAGAATTCCTTCTCTCAACCAGGTGTGGTGGCTTAGGCCTATAATCCCAGCACTTTGGGAGGCTGAGGCAGGCAGATCACAACGTCAGGAGATCGAGACCATCCTGGCCAACACGGTGAAACCCCATCTCCACTAACAATACAAAAATTAGCTGGGCGTGCTGGCACATGCCAATAATCCCAGCTATTCGGTAGGCGGAGGCAGGAGAGTAGCTTGAACCAGGGAATCAGAGGTTGCAGTGAGCCAAGATGGCACCACTGCAATCCAGCCTGGCAAGAGAGCAAGACTCCTTCTTAAAAAAAAANAAAAAAAAAAAAAAAAAAAAAAAAAAAAAAAAAAAAAAAAAAAAAAAAAAAAAAAAAGGTGGGGGTGGGAAGAAGAAGAAAAAAGAATTTCTTCTCTCAGCTTTTAGGGAAACTATGACTAGGCATTTATTCTTACCTGCATTAAAATTCTCCACATGGGGAAAATTAAGTTTAGAATGCAGCATCTTAAGTCTCCTCTCCCAGACTGAATAACTTGGGAGAAACATATTTATCTTTCCTATTTGGATCTTCAGGGCACAGCACAGTACATGCCATGTGGCTGCTACTCAATAAATGTCATTTGACATGAAAAGAGTCTTATCCATGCATGATCCAGAACAGCCCCTTCCTATTTGCCCCAACCAGCCTGGTTTCAGCATGATAGGAGGTAAAATTTTGCAAACTTGTGCCATACAGGCCCCTATATGGTCTATAAACATTTCCTCCACCCACCCAACAACATCTCTACTGCATCTCCTATGCTCATCCCCTTATTCACACTTCTCCAGCTTCACTGTCCTGCCTGCTCAAACATACCAGACATGCTCCTCCATTAGTACCCCTGTACTCGCTGACCCCTCTGTCTGAAATGCTCCTCCCTGAAACTCCCGTCAGGTCGTCATCCTCATCTCCTTCAGGTCCATACTCAAAAGTCACTGTGTTGTGGATGCCTTCTTTGTCTACCCGATCTAGATGTCACCCTCCCGTGCTCTCTTCCCTTCCTTTTTCTTTTCTTCATAGCACGTTTCATTATCTGAGGACGTATGAAACAGTTTATTCTTGTCCATCTACCTACTCATATTGCTTAAGAAAACCTAAGTATCTCTCCACTAGAACATAAGCCATGAGAGCCCCAGGACTTTTGTCTGTTTCATAACTATTCAGCTCCCAGAACAGTGCCTGATATTTAATACCTGCTTAATATAAAGTTGATAAAATAAATTCATGAATGAGTTTATAGCAGGATGACTTCCAATCCATAGAAAAGCAGTTTCACAGATATTTCACAAGGGTAATTTTTATCCTAAGTGGATGAAGAAAGGAGAGAAAATAAGACATTTATTAGTGTGTGTTTTTTCCCCAAGATCCTGATCTCATACTCAGCCTGTTAAAATGTCTGGATTCTATGGAGGCATTATAGATAAAATAGATTAAGACAGGTACTTTTCCATTTTATGGATATAAATATCTTAATTATCTTGAGAGAAATGTATAAAGCCATCACTATGGATAACAGTGATTGCTGGCAGGTCCTAACTCTGGTTGTCATCTCATTGGCAAGTTCCCAAATAGAGTAAAATGGTTTGCTACTAATTCAAACCAAACTAATAACAATCCCTGAGTTTCCTGATGTGTTTCAAGAAGAGAGCTCTTGTAGCATCTATTAGGCTAATGGGCAACATTTGATCAAAACGCTGAATGTTTTGACTGTAAGGATACCTACTTGAAATACGACATGGTAATAGAACAAATATTATGTCTTACAGTCTTATAAGGAAAGTAGTTTCTCATAACCCCTCAATATTTCAAAGCTCATACTGTCAGAATATTCTTACTTAAGTCTAACTTTGATATTTCCTGTTATAATTTTTACATCACTGATGAAAGACAAGAAAGGAAAAGAGTCAGTCCTTCTGTTACTGAGAATGTGGCAACCACGATGCCTCCTACTTGCAAAGACAGTGTGGGCAAAGTTAGGGCTATGCTTTTCTCCCACATCTTGTTTGCTTTCCCTCCTCTTTGAATACCTTCCCCATTGATGACTCTGTTGATTCTCTCTCTCTCTCTTCCTACATCAGCCCATTGGGCTAGTGGTAAGTATAGAGTTGGCAAGAATCTCTATTAGAGGATTAAACGTTTGGAACATTAAGAATGGGGCGTGTAGTAACTGAAGACTCCTGGACAAATCAGTCAGCCTCATTAAGCATCAATTTCCTTATCTGTAAAACTGTGGCTTAAAAAATGCTTACCTTATAGGACTCTTAAAAGTGTTCTGTAAACCCAAAAATACCATATTGATGATAGTTATTAACATAAATAAAAGCAAATATAGACAAAGATAGCATAGAGGTTAAAAAGACTAACTTTGCCATTCATCATAACTGGGTTCAAATCCTGAACTGCATACTAAACAACTATGGAATCTTGAAAAGCTACATTGCTTCTCTAAGCCCCAGCTTAGTTACATGTAAGATGAGGATAACAATACTTTATGGAGTTTTGTAAGGATTAAGTAAAAAAATAAATAGATGAAATTTTTAAGGGAAATAAAATTGGCCAGCCACAGTGGTTCATGCCTGTAATCCCAGGGCTTTGGGAGGCTGAGGCAGGAGGATCTCTTGAGGCTAGGAGTTTGTGACCAGCCTGGCCAACACAGTGAGACCCCATCTCTACAAAAACAAAAACAAAAATAAACGTAGCCAAGGGTAGTGGTGGATGCCTGCAGTCCCAGGTTACTCTGGAGTCTGAGATGGATTGATCACTTGAGCCTAGGAGGTCAAAGCTATAGTGAGCCATGATCACACCACTGCACTCCAGCCTGGATGACAGAGCAAGACCCTGTCTCTAAAAATAAATAAATAAATAATAAAAATTAATTTAAAAATGAAGATATTATGGAATAATAAACACTCAAAGAATACTTGATACTATTGTATATGTTATTAAACCCATTTCCAGTTTCAACTTGGTAATTTTCTTTGGCTTTCTCTTTACCAAACTGAGGTCTTTAATCTTCACTAAATGACATCATATCTTCAGCTTCTCTGGAATATTTTTTGATACCGTCATTACTTTTAGAGCATATTTATAGAAAGCAATTTCTAAAATAATTTAATGTATAAGGGTTAAGCAGATGATGTATATTTAATGCTTCACCAAAAAGTTCAAAATTATTTACATTTCACCAAAAGTTGCACTGACCTTGCTTTCATGAATTCATCTTTGTCACTATAAAGTCCATATCTGAAGCATCTGCCTAATCTAATAATAATAGCTAGAAATTATTCAGTACCTACTGTGAGTCAGATCCTGTTCTACATATTTTACTGAAAACAACCCTATGCAATAAGTATACCATTAATCCCATTATCCACGTGGAGAAACTCAGAAACCATGAGTAACATAATTTGCCCAGGGCTATACCACCGGTAAATAGCTAAGGAAAGAAATTAGCCCAAACACTCTGATTCTGAATCCTGGGCTCTTAACCCCTCTACTAAAAGTCTGAATGCAAACATTAGCAGATCCAAGACCTATATTCAGTTTTGCTATCTTTGCGGCCTGCAGTTACTGAAAAACTGTCACAGCTATACTTTGCACTGTGTAGGTCTGGCCTCAGAGCCTATAGCTCTATCTACTCCTGCTTGCCACAGCCAGTCATTAAAATCAATATGATTGGGCCATCAGTCACATGATGCTCAATTCTGATTCTCATCAAGATCAACAAGAAGAAACTGTGGGTTCATTCAAGTCAACCACTGTTCCCTCTGCTCACATTAGAAAGGGATTATGTAATCTTACAAAGGAAGAGAATAAATCACACATGCAAAAAGAATGCATATAAAGGGGAAAAATACATATTTTGGCCTCAGTTAACTGCATAGTTAATGTGGGGCTAAGATAGGTAGGGAGCCTTAAAAATGTAGATTTAAGACTGGTTGTGGTAGATCACACCTGTAATCTCAGCACCGTGGGAGGCCAGGACCAGAGGATCACTTGAGGCCACGAGTTTAAAACCAGCCTGGGCAACATAATGAGATCCCATCTCTAGAAAAAAATAAAAAATCAGCCAAGCATGATGGCTTATACCTGTAGCCCCAGCTACTCCAGAGTCTGAGGCTAGCAGATCACTTGAGCCAAGCATTAGAGACTGAAGTGAGCCATGATCATGCTACTGCACTCCAGCCTGCGGACAGAGCAAGACCCCATCTCTAAAAGCTAGATAGATAGATAGATGATAGATGATAGATAGATAGATATACAGACTCCAGATACAGATACAGATAGATTTCAAGAAACAATAAAGAATGATGTATCCAATTTCAGGGGTAGATTAAAAATAATTTTCATGCCACTCTGTGTTAATGAAATTAAAACAGCACTATTCATTACTGTGCACAAACAAGGTCTTGCACAAATCAATTTTAAGGGGTCCACATCCCTAACACTGCACAGAGCATTTATTGAATTTGCTTTGTTTCATCACAGATAGAGGCTGTTTGTGTGGTTATGACTAAATCCAACAGATTCAAAATACTGTTCTGTCACTCCACCTCCAAGAAACAGTGGTAGCTCTTCAAAATTAATCCCTTCAGATTCATGCTGTGAAAATAACCCAACAATGGACCATGTAAATCTGAAACCCTTTCTAGATTTGCCCTAAATACTGAATCCTAACCTCCTATACAAATGAAAAGAAAAAGGGTTAAAAAACAAATAGTATTTCTTTTGTACCTGCAAACTCTTTTCCCTTGCATTCATTCTAATTTCATTTTGTCCTGCAGCATAAGGGCATAGTTGTTTTTTTTTTTTTTTAATAGCACAATCTCTGTATTTTTCTTGTAGCTTGGTTGGCTTTGATTTACTTAGGAAAGACTATCCCTTGAGTAAACATTATATGATTTTAAAAATAACAGAGGCATTATTTGAAACAAAGGTTGGATTGGAAAGTAAATGTAAACTTAAGGTTTAATTACATTTTGTGTCATAATGTAAATTCTTAGCCAGGGATTTGAAACACTCTACAATTGAGCCCCAACTTGCCTTTCCAGTTTGTTATCCTTCCAATTACTAGTGTGGCAGAAGTTAGGTGGGCCTTGGGGTTGGTTAGACAATTTATTCACTAACATTTGCTGGGAAAATACTGTGTACAGGTTAGTGTAATAAGTACTTGGGATACAAAAATGGAAAAGATTAACAATAATAATAGGTAGATATTGCTCCATTCCTTTGAGAGACTCACAGTCTAATAAAAAGAAACATATACAGAAGTGATCAAAAAGTATATGAAGTAATAGAAATAAGCTTAATGTTCAGTGAGATGACTCCTCTTAGATTTCTCCAAGGCACCACACATGCAAACTCTCTCCACACTAATTTTCTTCCAGGTTCCTGACCTCCATGACCACCTTTGCCATACATCCAGGAATACAGGGACCATCCTTGACACCTCCCTCCCACTCCCTCATCCTAGAAATATTTAATTTCATCTCCACTATCACAACCTTAATTCAATATATCAGAATCTCTTCCCTGAACTAACATGTCTAGCATCATCCAATCAGCTAACACTCAAATTCATTATTCAAACATTAGCCAGATTGAATTCCACTCCCTACCCAAAAATCTGATTATATATTCTTTATCTCATATAAAGTGGCATCTCATTCCTCTTAGAATAAAGAGAAACCTCCTTAACATGACTTACGGCATTCTTCAGAGTCTAGCCTCTACCTTTCCTGCATCATCCTATACCTTACTTTACCATCCACACCCCCATTGAACCCGGTTTGTATTCAACCCTTTCATACATCCCAAATTCACTCTTAACATAGGGTTTTTGAATCACGGTTCCCTCTACCTACAATTCATTTTTCTCATGTGGTTAATTCATCTTTCAAATGTTAGCTCAAACATACCTCCTTGGTGAAGTCTCCCTTACTAGGCTTCCTGTAATGGACTCATAATTGTACCATTTTTTTTTTCATCTTCATAGTATTTATCACAGTTATAATTTCACATTGTCTGTGGGAACATTTCATTAATGTCTGTTTCTGCCATTAGACTATAAGCTCCACATGGGTAGGGACCATATCTATTTCTGCTCATTGTGTCCAATGCTTAGCACGGTGCCTAGAGACACTCATCCAATCCATTACACTTGTAGAATAAATGAAACATAACAAGGAAAAAATGATGGACTTTGCCTGGGGGAGGGCTGGGATAAGGTTACAGGAGAGGTATCAGCTGTGTTGGGTCTTGAAGGATGTATACACACACACACACACATATCTATATACACGCATTTATTACTCAGAAGGAACACATGAGCACAGACAAAAGGAAATGCAACATTCCAACATTGCTCAGTATAACTGAAGCTGTGGGTATGATTCGTTTTGGGGAGGGGAACAGTAAAGTGTCAGAAATGAGGCTGGAGAGATTCCGGGACTAAACCACAGAGGGCCTTTTGTGCTCTGCAAAGCAATTTGGACTTTTGCCATGGGAAATCACTGAAGGGTTGTAAAAAGGGAGTAAAATGATGATCAGATTTGCATTTTAGAAAAATCACTCTCCTGGTAGTGTGAAGGATGTCCTTGATAGGTTGATATTGGAGACAGGGTGACCAGTTAGGAGGCCATCTTACAAGTCTACGTGAGAGATGATGAGGCACGAACTGAGATGAAAACAGAGGATTAAGCGAAGCGGGCAGTTTCAACAGACATTTAGGAGACGAAAATGACTGGCAATGGAAAGGAAGGAAAAATAAAAGTCAAAGCATACCGCCCTATTCTCTGGACATCTGGGAGGATGGTGTGGCTATTAATCAAGTCAGGGAATATAAGATGAAGCATCAATTTGGGTAGAAGGCTGAGTATGGTTTTAAATTCATTGAGGTTTCATATCTGAGAGCCAGATTCTTGTATCAGAATGATGACTGCCTTCCAAAATGGTTTTTTCTCCTATTTCATCTAATAACGTTTCAGCCAAGAACCTAAGCACCTACCGGTAACCATATTACAAAGCCTCCCTTGCAGCTAGCTGTGGCCATATGAATAAGTTCTTGATGGTATAACAGGAGCAGAAGAAGGCAGTCTCTGTACCATTTGCTTAAAAGGAAATTGCTTGTCCTGAATTTCTGCTCAGATAACCATGAGTTAGGTTAATTATGAAAATGACACAACACCTTAGAGGAAGGCAGGGAAGCAATATGGAGATGAAGCAGACAGGCCAGATCAATCATTCTTCTCATTGGACCACTTATTCTATAAGAAAGTGACTTTGCTTATTTCATCCATTATATATTGTAGTTCCAATTTAAGGGATCTTATTTTATATGCTAAATAATATAGGCTGTCAAGTAAAGATATCCAAGAGACACCTGCCAACACTGTTCTGGATCTCCTAAAAGAGGCCCAGACTGACAAGGGAGCACTGATATTCATTAGCATGTAGACAGTAGTAGTTAAAACCATGGGAATAGACCAGAAAAAGAAAAGCAATCTGAAGACACACCTGGATTTGCATCCTAGCCCCACCTCTTATTAGTTATGTGATTTTGACTAAGTTACCTCTAAGAACCTATATTCTATAAGCCTGTGATGATACCTATATTAAGATAACTCTAACTGCTACAAAATATCAATCATCACATCTCAGTAGCTTCTTACAATGAAGATTTCTTATTCAGATGAAGCCCAGGCATATATACAGCAGGACCCAGGCTTCTTCATCCAGTGGCTCTTTTTCCCTTAGGATCTTAAATTCCTTCATTGACAGCCACTTCCATAGCCCATGATAGGAAAGGCACACACACTTCTCAACCACTTTAGCCCAGAAGTGACATACACATTTTGTTGTTGAGAGAAATTATTTGATCCTAACTAGATGCCAAACAGGCTCGGAAATGGTATCCCCCTAACAGTCACTTCCCAGCAGAAAAGCTATCCGACGGAAATGGTGCATGAATCTTTGGTGAAGCAGTGGCTTCAATAATATTCTGCTTTGTTTCTCATGGAAATGAAAAATGAAAAGGAATAGATAATATATCTAAAGTGTATCATGCCTAAGGAACCCTAAATAATGTTAGCACTCACCTTCTTCCTCGTCATTCTCCTTCTTCCTCCATCCTACATACACTTCTATTATGTACCGAAAAGGTCTTTAGTTTTTCCATTTCAGTGTATTAATTACATTCTTGCCTTCATATACAAAATTTTAAGCACAATTCTTCCTTTTTCTGCTCCACCAATTCTACCTTTTTATATTCACGAGTATGTTCATTGTAGCAAAGGCATGGAACCAACCCAAATGCCCATCAATGATAGACTGGATAAAGAAAATGTGGTACATATACACCGTGGAATGCTATGTAGCCATAAAAAAGAATGAGATCATGTCCTTTGCAGGGACATGGATGAAGCTGGAAGCCATTATCCTCAGCAAACTAACACAGGAACAGAAAACCAAACAACACATGCTCTCACTTATAAGCGGGAGCTGAACAATGATAACACATGAACACAGGGAGACAACACACACTGGGTCCTGTTGGGGGAGTGTTGAGGGGCGTGGCAAGTGCATTAGGGAAAAGAGCTAATGCATGCTGTGCTTCATACCTGGGTGATGGGTTGATAGGTACAACAAACCACTATGGCACATGCTTACCTATGTAACAAATCTGCACATCCTGCACATGCACCCCCAAACTTAAAAAAGTAAAATAATTTTTTTTAAATACCCATTTTAAAAGACCAGCCTCAAAGCAATCTCCTGGAATAAGCTTTCTCTCATTCTTCATGGGCTCCCTTTGAGCCACTATCACAGCACATATAACCTTTGCATTTAGCGCTTTCCAGATGTTGTTTTGATATTATAACAATATGTGCACTCGCCTTCGCTATCTCTGAGCCTAATGTGTAAGCTTCCTGAAGGCAGCAATTGCATTTAACTCCTCTTTGTTCAAAATGATCAAAAGAGTAAACTGAATTTAGACTTTAAATGGAAGACACCAACACTTAGAGATTTGAGATCTCCTCGCAATGAATGAAGAAGTAAACATTTATTCGCAACTCCGGAAAGGAGGAATGGAGCAGTTTGTCCCAAGTATTTACGCAGGTGATGACTGTCTGAATTACTGGGATAGTACTATTTTTCTTGATTTCACTTTGTATATCCATGAGGAAGCATGTGCAGTAAGACCTGCTTATGAATAAAGCATGTGCTTAATGAACAATAAAGCAACATATCTTTAAATATTATGATACCTAAGAGAAACAAACAGTTCTGAAGAGGCTTCCTTAAGCACTCTCTATGTGCATCAATCAAGGTGGTGATGTGGCAGTTTTCTGGGTAATTTGATAAATGTCAACAACCAAACTATTTTAATCCATCCATCAGATGAATACACCACTCTTGAGTTATCTGAGCACTTGCCAAGTCACTTTGTTCTACTTAGTTATAGCCACTGCCTGAGGAAAAGAAGAATTAAGAAAAAAAACAAGGTACTGGAACTTAGGTAGCTCACTGAAAATGCTTATATTTTCCTTTATCCAACAATGGTCCTTATAAAAGTGGGCAATACATAGAAAGGAGGTATTTTTCAGCAAACTAACTCATTCTACATCCCTAGACAAAGGCTGGGTATCCCTCAAGTAGTGAACAGCCTTCTGTGTAACAAGATGGTATGTGATTCCCTCTCATGCTGCCCATCTCACACCAAATGGTCTAAGATGGCCTCAGAATTCCTGAAGCTGAACAACCCTCTGTCTTAACCATCACCCAGCTGAAGAGACCAGAGACACATCCAGGGATCCACTCCATGTCTAAGTTCTCACTCCAGGGCCTCTGAAGATAGCTCAGGGCTGATCTGTATCCCCAAATACTAGCTCTCTCACAAGTCTGCCCATTGCCTATCCTATATCCCAGTGCTCACTAGGATATCAGAACAAGACTACCCTGAGGAGGGAGGGAAGTGGGATTCCATTTTTATAATATACTCTATATCCATACCAGTACCACAAGGGTACTGGGCCTTCCAGGGGTCACAGGATTTCACGGGAGTATCCCGTATAGCACTAGACCTGTGAGTTACTGTCCACACAAATGATGCTGTGATAAATATGGAAAATATCACATACCATAGTCCTCTCTCAGATATTCACAGTACATATTGGTACATACTTGACTCTGAAACATCCTACAGTGATAAATCCATTTTTGAGTTTATTGTTTCACAAATGTATTTGTCTATAAGAAAAATCTTCAGAGAAAACACTTGTTGACATCTTCCCTCCATAGATTGTGGGTTGGGTCCATGAGGTGAGGAACCATGCCATTTTGTTCATTTCTTTTCCTCAAGTGCTTAACATAGTATCTGATATTTTAATAAATATTTAACAAATTAATGAATATTGTGTGGTAGTAGGGTCCTAAAGAACCAGATTTGTAAAACTACAAGTTAAAAACATCACATATCTATGGACTACTTCAAGTAAGAACAACCTCCCTGAACGGGAAGATTACTTGGAATCTATTTAAATCCCAATGTGCAAGGAAACATTAAAAATACATTGGTATTTATTAATATCATATGTGGTCAGACAACTTCTTCTTTCCTCTCAAACTGTCTTTTCTTAGTATCAAAATAATCTAACCAAATATTTCAAGATGTTTGGTATCTAGATCCCTGATGCTGAAATTTTCTGTGTATGAGAACTCTTGAGGGTATTACTGAAATTTCTGAGTCCCAGCGATTCAGTATTTCTAGAGCAGGGCCCAGGGTGCTACAGTTTCCACAAATAACCCAGGTCATTCTGATGTAGGTTTGTGGATGGAATGGACCCTCAGAAAAGCTGATCAAGAGATACTGGGGTAGAGGAGGCCTGAACTTGTTATCAGAGGCCTGGGTTTGAGTCTCAGATTAGCATCCAGACTAGTTGTGAAGTCATGGGCAGTAATCTCTAAGCCTCACTTTCTTCTCCGTGGGATTCAAAATACATTTATTTACCTACCTACCTAGCTACTTACCCCACCCCATAGCACTGTGTAGGAAGAACGTGTCTATAAAACTCTACCTTGAAACCTAACAGATACTTAACACATACTGTTCAATAAATCAATAAATTTGCCATTATTTCAACATTCTATATTATTAAATTATATCACACCTGTGACACAGCACAGAAAGGTTTTCTGCTGGTTATTTAGACACAGATAAAATGGCTGGACCAACTATGCTATACAAACCTGTGCCATCAGCCTAGCAAATTCCATAGTACACTTGGCCCATGTATATGGACATAATGCTGGCCAAATCATGGTGAGGGTCAAGCTATATGACATTGGCCACAACACATCGAATATTAAAATATTTCTTCTGTTTGGTACCAGATATTCAAAAAGCAGACTCTTTAATATTAAGTAGGCAAATAGCTAGAGTAAACTCGGCTTGGTATAGACACACGTACAAAAAGAAGGTTCCTGCTAATCAAG
The DNA here is from genome assembly GCF_001604975.1 of Cebus imitator. Lineage (NCBI taxonomy): Eukaryota > Metazoa > Chordata > Mammalia > Primates > Cebidae > Cebus > Cebus imitator. The sequence goes on from NW_016107357.1 coordinate 621,231, forward strand.
TAACCACATTAATAATAATTAACCATTGTTACAAAATTACAGTGCACTGGAATACATGTAATGATGATATGGTACTCTACATATTCAATTATCCCTCCATTCAAAGACTTTCTGGAGCCTACGCTACTCAGGCTAATTGCTATGAACACTGCCCAACAGCACTGCATGAATACTTTGAAAGCATTAGACATTGGGTTGATTGTTTCCCAACTTTGTGGCATATTCCGAAGCCTGCTTTTAAATAGATCTGATATTACTTATTATTTACCTTTTGTGCATAAAATAATGAAATAAATGCTAAAACCGAAAAATCTCTGCTTAAAAGATTATTAGAGATTTCCAATTAGTGGGGTGTCAACGACATTCCCTGTATATTGATTTATATTCATTTGCTTTTTGTGTCGGTGCTTTCTACTCTTCTGATTTTAAACACTTAAATTGTAAATGCCTGTCCAAAGTCTCATTGCTCTGTGGTTAATGCTAACAGCAAGAGAACTTTGCAAAGCTAAACTCATGCTACAGTGTTCATTTTCTATGTGTATTACTGCCTTTTGCTTATATGTTTTGGTCATAAGCTATCTTTTGTGCCTTTGTCTCATGTTTGCAGTAACAAACGTGATTAATGACAGAGCTTATGTAGGTAAACAGGTGAATAAATCATGCCAAGTTTGGTGACCCTATCAAAAGATGGCCTTGAAACTCACCTCCAGCTGATGGTTGCCATAAGAGAATGCAGGAGAGCAGCCCCAGCATTGCTAGACCTTCCAATGTTTCAAGAGAAGTCTAATGCATAATAGGTACTCAATAAGTATTTGTTGATTCAATACAGAGATTCAGATTTTCTTCTGAAATCTCTAGATCATTTTATTCTATGCAGCATAATGTGGTAGGTAATTGAGAACATGAGCTCCTGAGTGAGACTGCCCGAGTTAAAAATCTAGCTCTGCCACTCATCAGCTATGTGACCTCGGGCAAGTTACAGAAAAACTCCATGCCTTAGTTTTCTAACCTGTAAAATGTGGGGAAATAATAGTACTCACTTTGTAGAATTGTTTAAGTTAATTTTAAAATATTTTTTAAATCTTGGGGCAATATCTGGTAGACTCTAAGTGCTACATTAAAAAGAAAACACACTACAGCATCCAAATTTCTTTAAATATTCCTCATATGTAGAAAACATTTTCACATATGTTATTCCTTTTTGTCTCTACAATCATTGTCAGATAAAGGTGTTATTCTGCAGATCAGGAAACTGAATTTCCCTTGGGATCCCTTAGGATGTATTCAGGTGACAGCCACATATATGCTTGTTGGCCATGCAAGAGCACTGTGCCCAGGTACTTAGGAAGTATCCAGGGGTTTGCCCATTAGCGCACTCCATAAAATGACCAATACAGCAGTCTGATCCAAGACCTCTAGTGGACAAAATCAGAGGTCTCCAAACCAGTGTCCATCATAAATTTTCTTACTCAATAACTAAACAATTAAAATAAAAATCTCATCCAAACCACTGCATTATTTTTAATCAATAAATATTGCCTAAAAGCAACCAATTCAAAATAATAGGCAAAGCCTTTACATTTAATAATATCCATTGATATTCTTACTCTTTTATAAGTTTTGTCTTAAAAATGTTTTGCAATGATTTAGTTTCTCTTCTCTCTGACTCCAAGAACTTTCAGTAACTTTACAAGCATGCCATCTGACTACTGCGGCCTGTGTGTTAGAAACTGCTAAATTAGAAACACTGTGTCAACCTTTAGATTTTCCTGGTTGTTGTTGGTTTAAGGCAGCTCCTTAATGTTATTTAAACAGAGGAGATTATTTGAAATTTCTTGGTAGATGAATTTGATAATGATAATTTTAAAAAAATAACTACTGTCATCCTGAGATGAAAGATCTCATTCATAGGCTAGACACCTTATCTGAATAAGTCAGGACTTCTTCAAAGAAAAAGGTCAATGTAGCCCTACGTGTTTCCTTTTCTTGAACAGCATTAACTTTACATACTCCCTGATAATCTGCATTTGGTAAAGTTGATTGGGCATTAAAGAAATGTCTTCTCTTTACTAAGAGTTGCAAATTTTTGTTTTGTGTTGTGATTAATCTGAGTCTTTTCACTGATACGTAATGTCTTTATTGTTTTTTTTTTGTTTGTTTTTTTTTTTGAGATGGA
>NW_016107357.1:623506-624688 GCF_001604975.1 Cebus imitator
TTACAGGCACGCACCACCATGACCAGCTAATTTTTTGTATTTTTGGTAGAGACGGGGTTTCACCATATTGACCAGGATGGTCTCGATCTCTTGACCTCGTGATCCACCCGCCTCGGCCTCCCTAAGTCTTTATTGTTTAAAATAACTACTCCTGTCTCCTCAGGCTGAGGTAGGAGGATCGCTTAAGTCCAGAAGTTGGAGACAAGCCTGGGCAACATAGTGAGACCCCAGTCTCAAAAAAAACTACTACTGGGAATTCATCAAAATTAAAAACTTGTATGAATAACAGAGCACTATCAACAAAGTTAAAAAAAAAAAAAACCCACGGAATAGAAGAAAATACAAATACGTGCAAATCCTGTATCTTAGGGTTTAATATTCAGAACATATAAAGAACTCTTACAACTCAACAACAAAGAGACAAAAACCCCAATTTAAAAATTGTCAAGACTCTGAATAGACATTTTGCCAAAGAGAATATACAAATGGCCAATAAGCACATGAAAATATACTTGGCATCATTAGTTATTAGGGAAATACAAATCGAAATGACAGTGAATTACCACTTACACCCACTAGTCTATCAGAAATAAAGCAAAATAAATGTTGATAAGGAATGTAGAAATTGGATCCCACATACATTTTCGGTGGGAATATAAAATTATGCAGCTACTGTGGAAAGCAGTATGGTAGTTCCGAAACAAAGTTAGACCCAAGAGAACAGAAACTGTATGTTTAAACAAAACTTTGTACACAGGTCTTCACAGCAGCATTATTCATAATAGCTCAAAAGTGGAAACAACCCAAATGTCTATCAACTGATGAATGTGTAAAAAAAATGTGATATATCCGTAAAACTGAATATTATTCAGCCATAAAGAGGAATAAGAACTGACTCATGTTACAATATGGATGAACCTTGATAACAAGTAGAAGTTATACAAAGATAATAAGTGAAAGTAGCCAGATACAGAAGGCCAAATGTTAAATGATTCCAATTATAAAATGTCCAGAATAGGCAAACCTAGAGAGACAGAAAGCAGATTAAGGCTTGGCAGTGGCTGAAGGGGAGGGAAGAATGAGGAGTGACTGCTTAGGGGATGAGGTTTCCTTCTGGAGTGATAAAAATGTTCTGGATTTAGATGCTGGTGATGGTTGGACATCATTGTGAATGTTGTAAAA
>NW_016107357.1:626068-633822 GCF_001604975.1 Cebus imitator
AAAAAAAAAAAAAACAGTAAGCAAGCATTTGAATAATTCAGGTTAAAAAAAATCTCCACTTTCATCTCAAGTATGTGTCTAACTCAGGTGAAAGCAAAGGCAGTTTTATCTAGAACTACCTGGAGAACTGAAGTGGGGGTAATCCTGTCCCACAAAATCCAAACATATCTGGTTCATGTGCTGTTATTGTAAGGAAATTTGAGAAATACAGCAACTGAAACCAACCTGTTGAAGGTGACCAAGAACTGGATGAAAGTAAATGCTTTTCTTTTCTGTGAAAATGAAGTGAGATATTGGAGGGTGCAGAAGACCTTGCAGGCTGCATACATATTCATGGTCAACATCTAAAAATGCTCAGCCAGAATACAGCCCTGAATGTGTGGCTAATAGAGTCACATAATCAGAGAATTCTATTTCTTCACTTAAGGGGAAAAATTTGAGTTAAAATTGGTGAGACATAATAGGAGAGCATCAAGTTAATTGAATTTCCTTGTCAAAGAGTCACTTAGTTCTCTGGGTTCTCCATAATTCCCTCCCTCCTGCCATCTGGATTTCAGGCCTCCGCTCTTTGCCTTGAAATGTGTAAATTTAATGATCAAATAAAATATTGGAAGGAGATTATACTCAGTTCCTCTACACACTCATCATTAAGAAAAAGAAATCCCAATAAGGGAGAACACAAGATTAAGAAGACCCCATTGCTGGAGCTCTGGAGTTGCTGACCCAAGAAAGATGGTGCTGGGAGTCAGAGTAGAAAAGGAGGGAGCAAAGAAATTGTTCCAATTTTTAGGAAAAGTTTAGCCATTGCCTTCATCCTTCCACACCCAGTAATATGTATGTAGGTATGTATGCACGTATGTATGTATGTATGTAGAGAGGGAGGTCTCACTATGTTGCTCAGGCTGGTCTCGAATTCCCAGATTGCAGTGATCCTCCTGCCTTGGCTTCCCAAAGTGCTGGGATTACAAGTGTGTGAGACCTTGAGCTAGGCCAAGTAATTCTTAATTCCAGTCAAAGATCTAGCTGGGAAGAGGGAGAGGAAGAACTGGAATTGGTAGTCAGGCCATTTTAGTACACACAGCCATGCTGGTAGGGAAGGTAGGATGGCGGCTGAGGGATTGCAAATGGGATTGAGAAGCGTGGGGGATTTTAAGGCTCATAAAGTTATCTTGGTCAGGGATGGTTCAAGCTGATTATAGCATCCCTGGCAACTTAGCAGCCAGTGGCACCACGAAAAAACACAGTTTAGGAACTGTCAAGAGATTATGCTTTGATTCTTGGTAAAATGATGGCCACCACTTATAACTGTGATCTAAGGCCATAGAAGAAAAGCAGGGCCCGTGTGCAAATGGGAACAGGTACCCACTTCTAATTCTGCTTGCATGGAGAACAGTTGCCTCTTCTTGGGGGGTTACAGGTGCCGGGTTACTCTCTCCTTGCCTCTTTTTGGATGCTACAGGTCACAGATCTGAAGTCATTGTAAGAGGACAATTCCTCTTCCTGACATTTTCCAGAGTTTCTTGAAAACGAGCTAATTTGGAGGAAATGAAATTTCTTTTCTTCACTAACTGATTTGGAAACAAATGGGTCTCCCCATTCTCTGTCACCACCACCCTTCCATACCCCAAAAGTTCTCTAGTTTTGTCTACATGGTGGACATGTCACCTTTATTCACAATGAAAAAGAGAACTTGGGGTCCTTCCTGTCTAGAACCCCAGATTGTGAACCCAGGGCTCTAGCGGCCACACCACAGAGGCCTACTGCGGGGAAGGACAGGCCAGAAAGGAACCTGCTGTCGGGAGCACGAACTAGAAAGATATGGCCAGCATTGCCGCATAGAGAGCTGAGCAAGTGAGTCTCACAGCCGGAGCAAGTCACTTCCCTAATCGACTGAAGCTCCCTAGTTCTAAGATTCCCGTCAAAGGCAGGAAAAGTTCCAAGTTTCCCCAAATTTCTAAAAGCGGAATGAATGATTTAGACTAACACTCCGTTCCCACCGCTACCAGGAGCCTGGCACCTAGCACCCCACCTTCAGGACCCAGAGTTTATGCTAAAGCAAAGTTGCTGGAGGTGTTGGGAACCTGCACTCAGGCCCTCTCCAACTTTGGCCAATACTTGAGCGATGCGCATCATAGAAACATTGGGGATGGAGTATTTAAATGTGTCTGAAGGTCCTGAGGGTCAGGAGTTGTGGAGTCTAAGAAATGCCGGTCAATGCCTGGGCAGACGTAGGCTGGCTAGCTGGTCAGTAGCCGGGGTTGTTCTTGGCTAACTCCTTCGCTCAAAAGTTGTGGGCTTTTCAAACTGAACAAGGGGGAAAGTTAGCAATGTTTTTTTTTGTTGTTGTTGTTGTTTTTTTAACTGTGCTTTTCCTTTATCGAGTCTTTCCCTTTTCCTCTGTACTTCTCTGACTTTCTTATTTTGATCTGTTCTCTCCTTGTTTCCTTCCCTTCCCCCTGGGGCTTAGGGAAAAGACCTGCCGCTAAGGTAAACTCTCAACCAAAGAGCTGAGCGCATCTACTGTAGCGGAATGGGGCTGAGGGCTACTGAGATATCGCACCTCCAGCCTCTGAATTCCAGCATGCACAGGTCAGTGCCACCGGTTTCTGCCTAGGATGATGTACTGTTTCACACCTACCCATATCCCCAAATGTGGCTCAGTTAGTGGCAGAAACTTTTTTCTGCTTTTAACTTGGCAGTCGAGTTTTGGAAAGCGGTTTTGGAAGGGCCGGGTTGAGAATCCGGGCAGCTCAGGGCCAGCTGTAGACGCCCCGGGTCCTGTCTGAACCAGACTGCGGCTGCAATGTGAGCTTGGGAGGGAACTGGGGATGCAGGCTGGGAACAGACCGCACCTCAGCCCCCAGGGTTTCTGTGACGGGGAACTTCAGGCACACGAGCTCTGGGGAGTAGGTCTGCTCCAAAGGGCACCGACACAGACCGGTGCTGAATCTTCTTTCCCTGCCAGTCTATCCACAAAGGCCGCCGGGGCACTTCTGGGGGGATGTAGCTAAAAGAGGACTCTAACCGTGACATCTACTGAGGAAGGAGAAATTGGTAGTGCCTAAAAAGTTGATCCAGATGCGTACAGTGAAGGTACAGGGCCCTGCGATACAGAACAGCGGTATCCCATTACCTGTTCTTAATTCCTCCCTACCCCCCGCTCTGGCCTCTCGTTTTCAGCTCCACGGATCCAAACCCGGGTTTATTTTTAGTTACAAGCTTCTCTACACCCCGTACCCCTCAAAAGTGTGCCTCAGCTCAGGTGGGAAAGGGCACTTTGACCCACGATAAGCGAGTTTACAGCCTGTCACCGCGCACCTGCGAGAAAGAGCGCCTGGCCGCGACTCCGAGCACAGATCGTCCCCCGTGCGTTTGGCGCAGCGACGCTGGCTCCTCTCGCTCCGGGCTGAGGCTCAAGGAACCTCGCCAGCCTGCTGTACCCCAGTCCCCTTGACGTTTTATTTCTAAAACCGTGTAGTCTGTAGCTCTGGCATTTAGAAAAAGAGGACAAGGTCAAGGCCTATGGACCAACCGCCACGATCCGCTTGTACCTTTGCTCTCACGGCATGCGAGTCCTGCCCCGCAGCCGCTGGAAAATGGTGTCCCAGCGCCCAGTTTACCTGAAATTCAGGGACCTGACCCTGACTCTATTTCCGACTAGCCCCAGCCTGAGCCCATGTCCTTCCTCTCCTTTCCTGGCTTTCCGCCCAGGGCAGTTCTGAGATTTTGATTAAGAGAGATCTGTCCCCGCACCGCAGAGGGACGGTCCCAAATGGCCAGGCTTCCTAGGCACTGCGTCCTCATCCCGAGGTCGGAGACATTGCGAAAGGAAAGGTCTCCATCTGGACGCACTTCGTCCCCTCCCCCAGTGCGCCCGGCGACGCTCTGGGGCCGGCTTGGGCACGCGCTTTTCCCCCTTCTCACCCCCCACACCGCTCACCCCCGCACAGTTTTATTCCTTATGAAACACACACGCCTACCCCGCCTCCCACGTAAAGGCCAGTCTCCGCTCATTTTGCGCCCAGATGCAAACTCAGCTGGAAGTTGAGAGAAGAGGTGAGGGGAGGGTAAGAGATGCTGCGAAATGAGAATGAGAAGGGAGAAATCAAAGGGGGAGGAGGGACAAGTGTGGAGCTGGAGGTTGAAGGGGCAGAGGCAGAGGCGAAGGACTGAGCAAGGGGCGCGCGTGGCTGAGGCGGCGGGGCTGCTGTGCCTCCTCCTAGCCTTTTCGCCCGCGCGCAGAGAGGTCAGGCGTGGACTCACATTCACCGACTGCAAAACTGCTTTCCTTGCTACTACCAGAGGGCGTTTCGGGGCTCCCCAACGTCTTCTCCCTGGCTGCTTGCCGCGTGAGAGCAGAAATAAAACAAAACAAATCACGGGACCCGACGGAGTCGGGCAGCTGGGCGCCTCCGGGATCGCTCTCACTTTGCACTCGGAAGCCGGCGCGAGGATTCGCGCTGCAGCGTGTAGCCTATAAATAGCAAACTTTTTGACCCAAGCAGCTAACAAATGAGAGGAGCAGGCGTGCATTTTGCTCAAGATCCCCCCCTTTCCGGGGACGACCTGACTCCCACCCTCGCCCCACTTGCAGTAGCTGTGACAGGACAGATTCGGAGAGAGAGATGCAATTTAATTTTATTGGAATTTACAGTATTATTGTTACTCTCGCGGGAGGGGGGGAGAATCGCGCCATTTATCTGACCCTCCCCACCCACCTGCCTTTGCTACCCTTCTCCCCCACCCAGCAACTGGCACTGGCTGGGAAGGGCCAAGAGCGGAGCTCCCAGGGAGGTGGCTGCGGAAGCCAGGGGGCAGAGGGGGATCTGGAGCCGGTTTTCCCTCTGGGAGTACTGGAGTGACTGGGAGGGAAAGCGGGAAGCACTTTCAGGAGCTGGCGTTTTCTTGAGGTACTGGGACAGGAATGTAGATAATCCAGAATTCAGAATTTTTGGATGGAAGTGCAAAAGGTGAGTGCAGAAGACACAGAGGAGTTCCTGCACCGCAGGTTTCCTTTCCCAGAAGCGACAATAACCCACTCAGCAACCTTGCGTCGATCCTACGCTCTAGCCTACTGGGAGGGCAAACGCGGGCACCCGGGTCCCATCATCGCTTGCTTGGGGGTGCCAGTTCTAGGGTTAGCGCGAGCTTCGGGGTGGGGCCGTGGGGTTTTGCCTTGGGTTCTTTCTTACTAATCACGCCGCACGCCCTCACCCGTCCCTAGACGCCCTTTTGCTTCACCTGCTACTCACACCTGCGGACCCACCGGAATCTACTTGACTGGGATTCCTGAACACAATTTACTGCCCTCCTTTCCCCTTTCCTTTTGGCCAGGCCGGATTGTGGGTCGTGATTGGCTCAGTAAGATTTGCATTTTCATTCTAGATGCTTCCTTAAAAATAAAGCCCCCCCGCCTCCGAAGATAACAGACACTCGCTCCCCACACCAAACTCCCCAATTCAGGAGGATGCTCCGCTAAATGTCGCACAGAAACCGGGGTCAATAGGACAGTCAACAAGGATGGGTGTGGGGATTGAGGAAATTGAGGCTGTTGCAGCTGAAGCCAGGTACCGAGAGAGGAGAGCCCGCAGGTGCAGGAGGTTGCTCTGCTACTCCGTGGACGCTCAGGCCTGCGTCGTGGGGGCCAAGCCCGCCCCTGGCTTAGCGGCGACCCCTAGCTGGAGGGGGAAGGGAGGGAGTCGAGGGCGGTGGTGCTTTTTCTTTCCAGTACCCCACCTCTGCCGATGCAGCAATCTGCACCCTACACAGAAGGTCAAACGCCTAACCTCTACTCGTACCCCAAAGGGCGAAAACCAAGCCATGCAGTTTATGTGGTGGCGTTGCGGACCCAGTCGCGCCTTTCCTAACACCGCTGCCCACCAGTTACCTCCTCTTAAACGCAAAAGTTTGCACCAGAATCCAGTTTGGAAAGAGTGGGAAAATGCACAAGTGCTAAGGGGGCTGCGGCTGCGGGGTGTGCCCGCCGCCCACGGCTCCACGCGGCGTTTACGCGAATCTCTGCCTTTCCAGTCCCGGCAAAGACCGTGTCCGGGGCGCGAGAAGTGACGGCCCGCGCTTCACAGGCTGGCTCAAGGGCCTTGGGAGGCCGCCCTGCCGTCCCTCCGCCCCGGTCCCCAGCGCGCTTAAGGGTACTCGAAGACGGGCTTGGAAGTAGTACAGGCGTCCCGGGACACCGCGGCCGGGCTTGTGCGCCCCACGCCACCTACCTGTCCGGCCTTCCCGCTCCAATTGCCGACCAGGTTACGGAGCCCGGCCCGGAGCCCGCCGCCTCTAGAGGAGCCCGCCCCCTCTAGAGGAGCCCGCCCTCGCCCTCCCCCACGCGCCTCTGCTCTCTGGGACGCCCGGCCTAAAGCGGGGCGGTCTCTCGCGGGCTATTGGCTTGGGTCAGCTCCTGGGATTTCCCCAGGCTTTGCGGCCCCTACGTGGATCTAGGCCAGCGCCTCACCTTCCACCCTATTCCATCTCCAGTCCCCTTAGGTGCCCTCGCATCCCTCCCCCAGAGTCCAGGCTTTGAAACTGCAGCAACTTGGCAAAGAAAGCTGATGGGAAGCCCTCCTAGCGGGCCGAATGTGGAGGTTGGGTAGGTGGGTAGGTTCTCCCGGCATTTCTCAAGGTTCTGGGTGTTCGTAACTAGGGAAACGGGCCCTATGGGGGCAGAAATGACGGACGCACGGACAAGCGTCCCTGTGGCTGTGTGCAGCGCGAGGTTCACGTCTATTGTTTTGTGCCTCCGGGAAAGCTACCCCGCGTGATAGATCTTTTCAGATCCCATCACTGGAAGAAAACCCCTGGTGATAACGATTATCTCCCGCTCGCGCTATCTCGCCATCGCCCCAATTCATCTCCCTCTCGCTCCAGCCCCTTGCGGAGACGAGGAGGGCGAGGCGCTGGCAGGAGACTGCCCAAGCAGCTATCCTAGGATGGGGCGGAGAGGGAGAGGCACGAGGCCACCTCATTCGTCCCTTTCTGCTCCGGGTTGGGAGACAGGACACGGAGGGTTTCTTTCTCTCTCTGCCAAGCCTCACGCTTCTTTCAAATGATTTTAGTCTGGTGCTCCGGTCTATCCACATACATTTCCAATCTCATGGCTCATAAACTATTAGCAAAATGGTTTCATTATTCACCTTCTGTATTCTACAAAAGGGAGAAAAGAAAGGAGTGGAAGGCAGGCACAGTGGGGGCGGAGGACAGTCATTGGACACTAGTTAACAATGATGCCGCCCGTGTTTAAATCATGGCTCAGACTGCCTTCTGCAAGCCGACACTCAACAAATCTGGTCGGTTTCCAAGGATCTGCAGCCGACTCCTTCTCCCCCTCCCTCTCTCCTTTCTGTCTCTCTCTCCATCCATCACTATCCATCTCTCCTTAATACTTGGTATTCTGGAAGGACCAGATGAATAGCGGAGATACTGCAAATCCATTATTTGCTTCATTAGGTGTCATCAATAAGGCACGCCCTTTAGATACGACACACATAATTAATTGGTTAGATTTGCTATCCCCGACCCCCTTTTGGGTGGTGTCGGTGATGGGATCATGTAGCATCCCTGAAACCAAAACATGAAGTCTAGGTTGATAACCAAGAAGTTGACTTAGAGGTCCGTGTGGCCTTAAGGTGCCTCACTGGGCACCAAGTCCTCCTCTTGCTTCTGCAAGTGGGGAAGTTGCAATGAATGATGTGTGGGAGTGTGGGTGAATGTGGGCGTGCTGGTGAGCATCTGCCCCTGTGAAT
>NW_016107357.1:633987-658868 GCF_001604975.1 Cebus imitator
CTCCTCTCTCTCTCTCTCTCTCTCTCTCTCTCTCTCTCTCTCACACACACACACACACACACATAAAGTCAACCCAAATTAAAACACAAATAGCAGCAAAGTGACACGCGGAGGCCTGAGAACTGAGGGCAAAGGGCTAAATAAGGTAGAAAACTGCGGGCAGGCGGGAGCTGGCAGATGCAACAGAATTCGGACCTGCTCCTCGGGTGAGGTCCATGATGAAATTAGGTGTCTCCGGGAATAGTTACCTTTCATATAAATATTTTTTTAACCTAGAATGACCATCACTCCTCCTCCAATTCATACGTACTCTTCCCCTGCACTTTTTGAAAATATAAAGGACGCTAGGCAAGTGAGCTTGCGGTAATTATCCCTGGATAGAGAAACCAATCTGGCTCGGAGAGGCCCCTCTGCAATCGCCAGCGGCGGCGGCGGCGGCGCGCGGGCCCGCACCGAGGCCGGGGACTCCCGGCGCTCGCTAGGTCACCGCACTGCTCGGCCGCCGCTCGCCGGCTATTTAATATACATGGGGTGGGAACGGAGCGAAGCGGATCTCAGAGCCTGCCCGTCCTGCAGAAAAAAAAAATCAATTTGCTATTTATTTTTTAAATATATAGATTTAGGGAATTTTTTTCCAGCCCTACCCCCTTCAAGAACGGCGGCCCACATTTAATTACGTCTTTTAATGACTTTTCCCTTATTTGCCACAGCTATTTCACGTTAAGGGCGGGGGCGGGTGGAGTTTCTTTGGGGGGTTTTCAATTCTGGTATCTTCAAAAAGATTTGCCTTATGTGTTAATTGCATGCTGTTAAGCACATCTGGGACTGCGTGCTGACCAACTCGGACCAACTTTTAATTAACACATTGACCCGGCGAAGAAGCAGCCGCCCAGCCTCCCCCTCGAAATATGTATATTAGCTGCGCGGAGGCGGCTCAGCCCTCGCCGCCAGATGCACGCGAGGAATTGCCTGCGTCGAGGGGCGGGAGAGGGTGCAAATTGCAACCGTACTCACTCCTTCTGTGAGCATTTTTTCTCGCCTCACCTCTAGGAAAACAACAAAGAAAAAGAGTAAATGACCGGCTTCTGGAGCAGGCTTCTTACATCCTTTAAGGTGTGCCTTGACTCCGGGCAGGGGGCTTGGAGGAACGGAAGGGAAGGCCCGCCAGAGCTATTTTCTAACCAGCCTGCCTTGGGCCTGAGTGAGGACTCCAGCCTGGGCTCTTTGAGTGGACTGAGTTCTGCTAATAAATATGGGAATGCCCTAGGATCCTGGTGGAAGGAGAAAACGAGCCACTGATTGCCTTTTGCCGTTCTGGTCTTCCTCCCTCCAACCCCCTCGCCTATCCCCGACTCTGACCCAGGCTAAGCCACAAACTCTGGGGCTCCGGGTCCCAGAAAAAGGAATACGGGTGTTCCCACACCCCCACCCCTTCGCCTGCTCCCTGCTTGGAGCACGCTGTCCTCAAGATAGGGTAAAGGAAATGAGTGGCTGTTTTTAGGACTCCAGGCCCTTTCTCAGAGGTCTAAGCTCTTCAGGGGCGATCTTTAGCTAAGGCTAGTCAAACCCAGGTTGGAGGGAGAAATAAACCTGGAGCACCTGAAGAGATGATGCCACCTGCAGATATGCAATTTCACCCTAAGTAATTTCATTCAGAACTGATGGCGTTTCACTGGAGTGGTGCCTTCAAAGTGAGTGCCTAGCTTGCTTCCCTGTAGAGCACAAATGCGGGTTAATCCCCAAATACGTACTCATTTTCTATTTTCGCATCTAATCTCAACTGTCTGGCTCTTCTAAGTGCTTAGCTTCTGCATACAAGCCTATAAAAAAATGTCAGAGTGGTACTCCTTCTCCCAGCCATAAAGAAGTTGGAGTGAATCACTCCCAAGTCACCATTTAATGTCTCCTCCAGGTAACAGTTGAAGTTTCTTGTTTGACATTTTTCATTTCCCAATACAGAACTTTTCAATAAATATGCACTGCTAGCGTGAGGAGAAGTCTATGTCACAATAAATTCACAGCTATATGCTCTAACTATGTGGATGCTTTGGAAAATTTAATGTGACAAGATTGCTCCCCAAATTCCTTCCACTTCTTTTCTTTTTTTTCTTATTCTCCTTTTTTTGTCCTTCTCTTGAGTCTACTTTTCCTATCCACTTATCAGAAAATCTGCAAAATTTGAGACTGAAAGAATAGAAAAGATAAAGACAAGAAAACAAAGTTCTATTAGTCAGTATTCCTCTCAGCTCCTCCACATCTTTTTATATTCAGATAAAGGTGTAATCAATGTACATCTTTGGACAGGGAAAAACCAATCAGCTGGTAAATTACAATGTCCCTTTGCAAAGATAAGGCCTTTGGAAAGTTAGCACAAGTATCACCCAGACCCAGCTTTATTTCGAGTTTTAGTGGACCACAGCTACTTATTTTAGCTCACAAATTGATCTGCAAAATTGCAGCACACACCTGATATCCAGGGGATAAACAAGAGTTGGTAACTCCAGCTGGTTCTTCTTTTGATTTACTCTGCCTGGTAAGATGTATGCTGGAGTGTTCTGATAAGGAAAAAGAAAAAAAAGGAGTCAGCAGTTTGATTCGGAAACTCTTTTATTGCTGAATATGGTTGCAGGTTTAAACTAAAGAGTGTGTTTCTGCTGGGGACATTTGCATGACACATCCATATGCATTAGCAGCTGCACGGTGTTATATCATCAGTTCCTGTGAGCATTTATCTTTTTTCCTCCTTCTGTCTTTCTCAAAGGAAGTAGGTAAGTGGCTTATAGGAAAACCATATAGACTTTAAAGATGCAAAAATCTTACTGTTTCCTTCAGGCCCTCAACACCTAAGTGGCCTGTAACAACCTGTTTCTTTTGAAGATTTTGGAATATTTGAAGTAACTAGCCTCTCTGGTTACCTTTTGAAATTAAAATAACAAATCAACAGTGTGTAAAATATAATAAAATAACTATCTAGAGAAAGGGACCTTGATGATTCAACTCTGTGGTCAAGAAAAAGGGGCTGTCATCAATGTCCTTTTGATTTGCTTAGAGATATTCCAGAGGAACTTTTCACTAGATAATGCTTTATGTCATCAGTCTTTACTTTTGGATACTTGATGGAGGTAATACATTTGAGGGAAGATAGCTAGGACCTTGGCATGTTGGCATGTAGTGATGGTGTCAGAGGGCAAAACAGCAGTTCTGGAAGATGTTTGCTTTTCCAGACATTATAGGATGGTACACGGGCCACTGTCTAACAGTCACAGCAATTGTCTGCATTGTATCCTACCAATACCATATGTCATGTGTCTGATTCTCTGCGAATTCCAGTGGTCTGTAAGCCATAGGAACTACAATGTCAAATTGGAATCAGAAGGAAATTGAGTTCTTACTTTGTCTGATTCAGTTCAGTCACTCACGGTGTTTTTTTAAAAAGAAAACTACATTTTAACATTGAAGTAATTGGGAAGTATTTGGACTAAAAATCAAGAGAAATAACTTAAGTCCATTTTTTGAAATCACCTCTCATTTTTAGTCCAAGTCAATGTTTCATGGAATTGTTTGCAAATAATCTGAATCATGCTCAGATGTTTCTATCAAGTCGAGTTCAAAATGTGGGTATATAACAAAGTGAATCAAAAACCTTACACGCACACTCACACACACAGCAAACAAAAAGATAATCCTTAATCAGGAATTACGGTGACTAACAAGTTATGCTACTAAAGATATTATGGGTTTTCATCCATTTTTATAGTGTTTTTGGCACAAGAAAATGTATTTAGAAAAAAAATGAAATGACAATAATTAGTAAAATAGTGCCATCCGTTTTTTTCTAACATACTTGGAACTAATACCCACTATTGTACAAATGTGCATGTGCAATGACACATAAATATGCATGGTCTAAATAATAATCTGTTTGAATATCTTGTTTCCATATGTTTGCAAATACTACCTTTGCATTGATTTGGCCTAACCAAAAAGTAGCTAAGATCTCTGCCATTCAATTAAATCCTAGGAGTTTTATGTGTCACATGGAACAACTTTCTCTTGCCCTCCATTACACAAAAGGTTTTTGGCAAAAAAAGAAAAAAAAAAAAAAAGAAAGAAACCTCTTTAACTTTAAAACAGTAAGTCAAAATAATCTGGATAAAAGTAAAAACAGTTATTTGATATTACATAATGGAAAATATTACCAACTTCAGTATTTTACTCAACTATTTCAGTGATAATTAGAACATCCAGTTGTTGGGGCTAACTAGCTTAGCTGTTTAGATGAGAACATAGTCCAGAATTGATCTTGCAGTTAATTGTGTCTGTATTTGAGAGTCGCATATTGCATCCCTTAATCCAATCAGCCCTGGACAATTGTGTCCCAGAGGTTATTGGAGGGCCAGCCAAGAATGTAGATAAATCTGCACATATCAAAGAAAAACCTTATTTTAAAAAGAACATATGTTACTTGCAGCATCAAATACAGAAGAGAGGATGTATATGTTTGTAATTCAAATGAAATCTTTTGGGCAAAATTTATCAGAGAGCAGGCAAAGGGAGGGAGCAAAGAATACCTAATTGAGGCTACTAGGAGAGTTTAGACATGGTGAAGAAAATTACTATACCTACCTTGATATTGGTATATAATTAAAAACTTTTATAGATAGGATGCTACTGCATCAAAGTATATCCAGTTTATCTTTTTAAGGTAAAGAGAAGATTTGTTCGTTTGCTTACTTTGAGATTAGATATTGGTATTAAATATTTCTGGAAGTACTAATGGTATGAGTAACTTAGGATATGGGAGATCCAAAGGAATTACATAGTTGCTTATTCACGCATCTCTTGGTTATGCTTGCAGAATAATTCTATTTCTCCCTCAAAGACTTTGTCATAGGTCATAGTATCATAGCCTCTTTGAAATATGATATCTAACAAAGATAAAACATAGACCATTACAACTGGTCATCCTTGGTTCCGCAGATACAAATCAAAAAGCAGACAGAAGCTTTGTTAAGTCAGTACTTAATTCTATGACCATTTATTTATACTCATCATCTTCCCCTTTTAACAAAAAAATTACAAGGCATACTAAAAGATAAAAAAGTTTGAAGAGACTAAACAAGCATTAGAAAGAGTCAGATATGGCATGAATGTTGGAATTTTCAGCCCAGGATTTTTAAAAATAAGATTAATATGCTAAAGGCTTTAATGGAAAAAGTAGAAAATATGCCAGAACAGATGGACAATGCAAGCAGAGGTATGGAAATTTTAAGAAAGAAAAAGAAATGCTAGAGATCAAAAACACTGTAAAAGAAATAAAGACTACCTTTGATGGGCTCATTAGTAAACTGGACACAGCTGAGAAAAAAAACTGTGTGCCTGATTCTATGTTAATAGAGACTTGCAAAACTGAAAAGCAAAGAGTAAAAGTCTGAAATAGAAAACAGCATTTCTAAGAAATGTGGGACAACTACAAAAGGTGTGCAATACACACAATGGGAATACCTGAAGGCCAAGATAGAAACAGAAGCAACATTTGAAGCAATAACGACAGAATTTTTCCTAACTAATATCAGACACTAAGTCACAGATTCAGCAAGTTTGGAAAACTCCAAACAGGATAAACACCAAAAATCCCCCAAACTATGCGTAGGCATATCATATTCAAACTTCAGAAAATCAAGGAAAAAATATTTAAAGATGGCAAAGAAGAAAAAAATGTTATCTAGAGAGGACCAAAGATCTGAATTACATCCAATTTCTCCTCAGAAATAATGCAGTCAAGAAAAGAATGGAGTAAAATTTTAAAGTATGGAGAGAAAAAAACTCTAAGACATGGAATTCTGTACCCTGTGAAATTTTTCTTCAAAAATGAAGGAAAAATGGATACTTTCCCAAAAAAAATTTGAGAGACTTTGTTACCAGTAGACATGACTTGCAAGAAATCTTTTTAAAAGTTCTTCAGAAAAAAATATGATATAGGTAAAAAGTTCGTATCTACATAAAGAAAGGCAGACCATCAAAGAAAAAATCAGTTAAGGTAAAACAAAAGCTTTTATTTTCTTATTTTTTAAATTAATTAAAGAAATAACAGTTTGTGGAAACTAATAGCAACAATGTATTTTACCATTTATGCATATATATGTAGGTGTATGTATTTAGGAAATAAATGACAGCAATAATACTAGGAATGAGAGGGAGGAATTAGAAATATTTTATTATAAAGTACTAATATTACCTGTGAAGTAGTATAACATTATTTAGCAGTTGGCTTGGATTATTTATAAATATATATTGCAAATTCTAGGTCAACCACTAAAAAAAGGTTAAAATCAAATAGTTTAGCTGATGTGCTAAGAAAGGAGAGAAATTATAATAATATAAAATGCTCATTTTAAACCTCAAAAGGCAAAATAGAGTGGAAGGCAAAATAGGAACAAAGAACAAGGGTAACGAATAGAAAACAGTACCAAATATAGTTGATATTAGTCCAAGTATATCAATAATCACTTTGAGCATCAATAATACAAATGCATCAATTTAATGACAGACATTGTCAGAATGTTTCAAAACAGAAGACCTGACTGTATGTTGTCTATAAGAAATTTACTTTAAATATAAAGACACATATAGGTCAAAAGTAAAGAGATAAAGATATATCCTGTCAATACTAATCAAAAGAAGATGAAAGTAGTTATATTAATTTCAGACAGAGCTGACTTCAGATTAAGAAAATTTATCAGAGATAAAGAGGGGCATGATATAATGATGTAATACTTCAAGAAGACATAGCAATATTTAATGTTTATGTACCTAGCAACAAAGCATCAAATATGTAAAACACAAACTGATAAAACTCCAAGAATATATACATCATTGTATTATTAGAGTTGGAGACTTACAAGCTGTCTAGCAGAAATGGACAGATCCAGCAAGCAGAAAATCAGTTAAGGACATAGTTGAACTCAATAGCATCACCAATCAACTGAATATGATTGACGTCTATACATGACATTGTCCAAGAACGGTAGTTTACGCATTCTTCTCAAGCTCAAATGGAACATTCATCAAGATAGAACACATTCTAAGCCATAAAACACTCCTTAATAAAATTTAAAAAATAGAAATTACACAATGTCTGCTCTCAGACCAAAGTGGGAATTAAACTACTAATCAATAACAGCTGGAAAGTCCCAAAATACTTAGAGATTAAAAACACACTTTTAAACGTGGGCTGAAAAAAAAAAAGCAAATCTCAAAAGAACTTAAAAAATATTTTAAACAAAATGAAAATATGAAATATTTAAATGAAAATACTGAAATATTAATGTTAGTGAGATGCAGGGAAAGTGCTTAGAGGGAAATTTATAGCATGCTTAGAGAAAAATTTATAGCATACACTAGGAAAATTGAATGCATATACTAGGAAAAAGATCTAAAGTCAATCTAAGCTTCTAACTTTGGAAAGCAGACTATGAAGTGTAAATAAAATCCAGTGTAAACAGAAAAAAGAAATAATTGAAGTTAGAGCATAAATCAATGAAATAAAAACAGGAAACCATAGAGAAAATCAACAAAACCAATAGCTATTTTAAAAAAATCAATACAATTGATAAGAATTTAGTTAAGCTATCTATGAAAAATATAGAAGACACAAGTTACTAATATCAGTAATGAAAAAGGGAACATCACTACATATCTTATGAACATTAAATGGATAATGGTAAAATATTATGAACAATTCTATCTCTATAAATTTGATAACTTAGGTGCAGTGGACCAATTCCTTGAAGGACACAAGCTGCCAAAATTCACATAAGAAGAAATAGACAACTTAAATAGGTCTATATCTTTTAAAGACATTTAATCAATAATTAATATTCTCAACAGAATGTACCAGGCCCAAATGTATTTTTTGGTGGATCCTGCCAAACATCAAAAGAAAAAATTATACCAATTTTCTGCAACCTCTTCCAAAAGATGTAACAAAAGAGTATTTTCTAATTCATTTTATTAGGCTAGCATTATTCTAATATCAAAAGAGGTTAAAGACATAACAAGAAAAGACAACTGTAGACCACATATCTCTCAAGAACATATATGCAAAAATTCTAAACAAAATATTAGCAAACATAATTCAAAAATATGTAAAAATAATTATACACCACAACTGAGGGGGATTTATCCCAAGTATACAAGACTGGTTCAATATTTTAAAATATTAACATAACTTATTATATCAACAGACTAAAGAAGAAAAATCACATCATCATATAAATAGATGCAGAAAAAGCATTCAATAAAATCCAACATCCATGTATGCTAAAATTCTTAGCAAACTGGGACTAGAGGGGAAATTTCTCAACTTGATAAAGAATGTTTTCAAAACAATCTACAACTAAAATTATAATTAATGATGAAAAAAGGAAGTTTTCTCAATAAGTTTAGAACAAGGGGAGGATGTCCCCTCCACCCCTGCCTTTCAACATTATCCTGGAAGTCCTGGCTGATCCAATAAGACAAGAAAAGGAAATAAGAGATAAACTGATTGGGGAGGGAAAAAAAACCTGTCTTCGTTCTCAGACAACATGATTGCCTATGTAGAAAATCTGAAACAGTCAACAACAACAACTACAAAACTCCTGGACCTAGTAAGCAATTATACCAAGGTTGCTAGATCCAATATACAAAAGCCAAGCACATTCCTATATAGTAGCAATGAGCAAATGGAATTTGAAATTTAAAAAGTATTACCATTTATATTAGAAAAACTGAAATGTTTACATCTAAATCTAAAAAGACATATACACGATCTAAATGAGAAAAACTACAAGACTAGAGAAAGGTATCAAAGAACTATATAAATGAAGAGACATGGATACGAAGACCCAATATTGTCAGGATGCCAGTTTTTCCCTACTTGATCTAGAGATTTAATGCAATCTCAGTAAATTTTCTCAATAAAATCCCAGTAAGTTATTTTGTTGATATTGACAAACTGATTCTGAAGTTTATATAGAAAGGCAAAAGACCCAGAATAGGCAACTCAATACTGAAGAAGAATAAGAAGTCACAGGGCTGACACTACTCAAATTCAAGGCTTATTATTATAAAGCTACAGTAATCAAGACAGTGTGGCATCAGTGAAAGAACAGACAAATAAATCAATGGAACAGAATGGAAAGCCCAGGAACAGGCTTACACAAATGGAGTCAAGTGATCTTTGACAAAGGAGCAAGGCAATATAATGAAGCAAAGATAGTCGTTTTCAACAAATGATGCTAGAACATGTAGATATTCACGTGTAAAAAAAAAAAAAAGAACCTAGACACAGATTTCACACCTTTCACAAAAATTAGCACAAAATAGATCATAGACCTAAATGAGAAACACAAAACTGTGAAACTCCTAGAAGATAACACCAGAGAAAACCTAGATAACATTTCATATGGTGAAGACTTTAGCTAGAGCCCCAAAGGCAGGATCCATGAAAGAAACAATTGATAAACTGGACTTCATTAAAATTAAAACCTTCTGCTCTGTGAAAACAATGTCAAATGAATGAGAATAAAAGCCACAGAATGGGAGAAAATATTTTCAAAACCCACATATGATGAAAGACAATTATTCAAAATATACAGAGAATTATTAAAACTCAAGGGTAAGAAAATGAGCAACCCAATTCAGAAATGAGCAAAGACTGGAACAGATACCTCATCAAAGAAGATACACAAGTGACATGTAAGCATATGAAACAATGGTCCACACCATATGTCATTAGGGAACTGCAAGTTAAAACAAAATTGAGATACCACTGCATCCTTATTAGAATGGCCAAAATCCAAGACACTGCTGACACCGAATGCTGCTGAGAATGTAGAGCAACAGGCACTTCTCATTCATTGCTCATGGGAATGCAAAGTGGTACAGCTGCTTTTGAAAACAAGCTGGCAGCTTCTTACAAAAGTACACATGCTCTCTCTTAACATATGATCCAGCTGTCACACTCCTTTTTATTCCCCAAATGAATTGAAAATTTATGTCCACACAAAAACCTACGCATAGATGTTTATAGCAGCTTTATTCATAATTATCAAAAACTGGAAGAAACCTAAAGATCTTTCAATAGGTGAATGGATAAACTGTAATATATCCAGACTATGGAATGTTATTTAGTGTTAAAAAGAAACGAGTTACTAAATTATGAAAATACATAGAGGAAACCTAAATACTTATTTCTAAGTTAAAGAAGCTAATTTGAAAAGGTTCCATACTCTAAGTACGTGACATTTTGAAAAAGGCAAAACTATGGAAATATTAAAAAGATAAATGGTTGCCAGGGGTTAAGGGAGAGGGGGAAATGAATAGGCAAAGCATGGCGGATTTTCAGGGCAGTGAAATTTTTCTGTATGATGCTCTAATGGTGGATATATGTCATTATAAATTTATCATAATAAATAGAATGCACATCACAAGTTTCCCCTAATGTAAACTACGGACATTGGTAATGATGTGTCAATTTAGGTTCATCAGTTGTAACAAATGTACCACAGTTGACCGTGGGAAAGGTTATGGGTGTGTCAGAACAGGGAACATATGGGAACTTTCTGCTCATTTTTTTGCTGAGAACCTAAAACTGTTGTATACATTTTATTAATTCGTTATTTTTAAAAGCCAATGATTTGCCATGATGTTAATGAATTATTATTAGCATATCTCACCTCCTAGGTACTAGGTCTTGCTGCTTTGTAAAATCTTTCCATAAATATTTTTATTTCTATTCATTAACAATGAGGGAGTATGAATACAATACTGAATGTGAAAACGTCCTTGTAAACAGCATGAATTAGTGCAACAAAATCAGCTCCAAGAAATATTTCTAAGACAGACAACAAGCATGGATTGGAGGATTTTTAGTATTATCTTAAGTGGAATAACAATGCAATACAATACAACTGGGAAACATAATTTACATTGTATAACATTACGTTTTCCAAATAATTCTTTTTACAAAACTCTTTAAAGGAAGTTTTAATACTCATTTTGCAGGTGAGGAGGAAAAATAACCTGGGTAGGTGATAGAACCACGTATATGGCAGAGCCAGGATTCAAACACTAGTTTGTTTTACCCTCACCTATACTCTTAAGCACTCGCCCAGTTTTATACATCAGTCTTCCATGAGCTGTGGTAATATGAGTCTAGCCCTCGGAAATGGATGGTCTTGACATAGTGTCAAAATCAAGTTTCTGAAGGACCATATTCTGGAGCTGGTAAATTCTCCAGGACTGTAAAATACTACCATGATAAGTCTCATGGCAGACAGCAAACTGACCTTTTGGGTAATGCCTCGATCTTCCTGTGTGCTTTTATTGAAAGTGAAGTGGCCACTTCCTAATGGCTACAAAAGAATTATTTGAGAATGTCTGAATTTGTACCATGGATGAGGATGATATAATATTAGTGAAAAGATAATAAAAGCAATTACAAATGGCATACAGTGGGGATATTAACTTCTATAGTATTTATTTATGAATTTATTAAACAAATTTGAAACTCCCATGCATGGATGGCTTCAGTAAATGCCTTTATATTTTTTATCATCCTTCATCCTTTTATTTCCTGTGCATCCAATTGTCTTGTCAGGATGGATTGAAATCATTTCCTTGTCTAACAGCTTTCAAAATAATTGCGAAGAATGCCCTGGCTTTCAAATCTTAGTGTTAGTTCTCCAAAGTTTACACTGCACGTCTGGTCTCTGTCATATTGCTAACCATATCACTAAGCTGTAGCTACTTTCCAAGATCTGTTCAAAGCCAGCATTTAAGAGGACTGCTTTCCTTCAATGGGTTCTGTGAGGTGACTGCTATCAGCTCTTTATTACTTGGAAATGGTTTTGGTGTGTGTAGTATTGCAGTTCTGTCTCTCCATCTCTGTCTCTCCACCTACCTACCTATCAATAATAGGAATTGGCTCGTACAATCCTAGAGGCCAGGAGGTCCCACAATCTGCTGTCTATGAGCTGGAGAAGCATGGATNCTATGTTTTGTGGGGGCAGAGATTAGGCATTGGGAAGGCACAGTTTATAATCTGCTGGAAAGAATGCTTACCATATTGAGATTGAAACAAAAACAATAAAACACCTTTCCTCTCCCTCCTTCTGTCCCATGGAAACACAGATTCCTCCTTACATCAGACATAAACAGCAACCATCCCCTTTGCTTATAGCCACCTGGAGGCTCTCTGGTTAGGCATTTCCAACTCACTGGAATGTAAATCATACATGCATGCATACAGCTATCTATATTCGTAAAAGAATAACCATATTTCCTACAAAAATTTAATTGTCTGGGCAACTCAGTTGTTTAATGGGGCCAAAGGTGAAGTTGCAGCTCTTGTACAGTCAGTTCTTCTCCCTGGTCACAGAGTGAACTTCCAGTCTTCACAGTCTCTTGAAACTGTGTTTATTTGGGGAGAAAGCAGGCAGATCACAAGCTATCACCACCCTTGTTAAAACAGCTCAGAGCTCATGCTTACTGATGATGTGTATTTAAATGAAAAGAGTAAAACATTGATACCCCTGGTCTCATACATTTTGTTTTCATTTACAGATCTATGTAGCATCCAGTCAGCACCGCCCCTTGGTGGGCAGGATTTTTTTCTGTATCATCAGAGCTGGTGTGGAGCAGAGTCAAGCTGGTTGTGCAGTAAATGTTTCTTCGGTGAGTTAAAGCTACAAAAGTAAACCCAGGTATAAAACAAAAGCTAACAAGTCCCATTGCTGGACTCTAAATTTAAAAAAAAAAAAAAAAGAGAGATGGAAAGAAAAGGATGCATCGTGACTTTTAAACAGACTATTGACTTTCACTGGGGTGTACAGCTCACATAGTGATTAGGAATCTGCACTCTAATTGCTCTTGTCATCCACACACTTGACTACAGTCGATATCTTTTTATCATATACATTTTTAATCATGTATTAATAAACAAGAAGTTTGTATTTTATTGATGATTGGATTATAATATTGACTAACTCCACACTTCCACACATGGCTTCTGAAAATATAAACAAGGTCAAAATGTAAAGATCACAGGGAGTGCATCAAAGACATAAATTAGACTCTTTTCCAACTCTCTGTATGACTCTTGTGGGAGAGGAGGAGAATTTTGAAATTATTTATTAAATAAATGATTTAGTCTAAAGAGAATAACTAAATAAAGATTAAATTCAAATTATTTTATCCTACTGGAATACGAGAGGTTTTGCTTTTAATAAATTTTGGTTGTGACTAATTTGTTGAACAGAATTTGATTTAGGCTGCTTTTAGAATCTTCATTGAGGTTATATAGAAATAAGGCCTCTGGCAGTGAGCAAACAGAAAATGTTCTGTTTGGGAAAATAGATTTTACTTCACCACCTGCCAACATTTAAGATTTTCTCCTTCCAAGGCTGGGCTCTTGGAAGAATTAGAAATTTTCCCTTCCCCTTCCTGATGTATCTTCCTTCTCTGCAACGCCTTCCTCCCCAAGCATGGTGTCTACTCCTGGTGCAAGTCGCCCAGCATTCCAGAGATACTTCAGCTAGCTGACTAGACAGGGTGAGAGTACAAAACTGTACGAAAGTAAGACAAATTCTGGGTAGAAAAATCTCAGTATGATTCACTTCCAGTTTACACGCTCTCAAATACTGCAAACATTTTAACCGTTCTTCTTCCCTCTTTCCTCTTCGTTAAAGAGGGAAACCTAAGGATGGTTCTCTTATCATTCTTAGTCACTGGGAAACTGATGGGAACACTTCTCTGGACCCCACCTTGGCCACCTTCTTTACACATGTGGCCTGTGAACTCTGTCTTCTCTCTTGTAATAAACCATACTCCCATGCCTTCAACTTGATCAAGGCACTCTGGAAACCAACTCTTTGGGTTTTATATCTTTGTTTTTCTGAAATTTCCTTTGATTCCTGGTCACTCTTCAAACTGATGTCTTTAGCTTTCCTTCTGTGGTATGGTTAATTGCACCAGTGTCAGTTTCTTGGGTTTGATAAGCTACCATAGTTGTGTAAGATGCTACCATTGAAGGGAAGCTGGGTGATGGATATGTGGGCTCTCTCTGAACTGTTTTGCAAATTCTTTTGGCTGCAATTATTTCTAAATAAAAAAATCTGCAAATCGGATCTATTCATACTAAAAGCTAATTTCACTAGAGATCATACTTGCATGTGAGTAGAAGTGTTGCTGCACTCTTGAAATAATCCTGTAACTCAGAATTACTGTTAGGGTGAGGTACTGGGGAGGGGAGATCATTTTCTTTATTACAGGAGTTACCTTCTATTTTGAAGTTTTAACTACTTTTGTAGAGGGGCTTTTGGGAGCTGGATGATGGAGCATGAGGGGATGGGAGGAGAAACAGATTTAACCACAAGCATGAGAAAAAGATTGTTTTTTGATGTCTAAGAAGGAGGTAATCAAAAGGACAAATATTTTGCATGTTCACATAAAGTTGTCTTTCTCACGATGAAATGTATTCAAATAGAATTAATACTTCTTTGGAACTCTTCATTTGCATCTGTTAAATATGATAATAATACTTTATGTATATAGTAATTTACAAATTTCAAAATTCATGTGTATTATCTCTTTGATCTTCATAAAAATTCTGTGACACAGGCAAAGCAGCGATTATTATTCCCATTTAAATATGAGAAAATCGTGGATCAGAGAAGATGTGTGTACTTTCTTAGGAGAAGCTAAGACTTGAACCTGTATTTTCTAATTTCTAGTCAGGTGTTCTTCTTACTGTATCATATATTATTAAAATATCCAAGTTTGGAATTTATTTTTATCTGGCTTAAGGAGCAAAAACCACAAAAATTGTTTACTTTGCTTTATCATAGCTGGTGGGGTGTGGGGGAGATAATTACTTTAAATGGTAGCAATATCCTCAGAAATCACAGGCTGTGAAATACTTAATGAACTTTTTTCCTCCATGTATCACTCTGACTGTATTTCCTATGAGAAAGTCTCGGGCTGTGCGCCTCATGTCTCTCAGCTCTCCGTTTTTCTGGTAATGCTTTGACCCTCTTCTCTTCCACCTTGGATATCCTATTTTCTTTATTTTTCAGACAGAGTCTCACTCTGTTGCCCAGGCTGGAGGGCAGTGGTGCAATCTCAGCTCACTGCAAATTCCGCCTCCCAGGTTCAAGTGATTCTCCTGCCTCAGCCTCCCAAGTAGCTGGATTATAGGTACCTGCCACTACGCCCAGCTAATTTTTTGTATTTTTAATAGAGATGGGTTTTCACTGTGTTAGCCAGGATGGTCTCGATCTCCTGCTCGTGATCTGCTTGCCTTGGCCTCCCAAATGCTGGGATTACAGGCGTGAGCCACCACGCCCTGACTCACCTTGGATATTCTTTTACCTTGCTTTAATTTAGAAACCAATATTATTTTTACATTTTATCTTACTTATGTAATAGAACTTTCTAGTCAAGCTTCTTAACTTAAAAGAGAGAATCTGAAGAATATTTTTCAATTTCTCATTTTTTAAACTAGATTATCGATTTTTCCTAAGTGGCCCCTTTTAGTCTTATATGTATATTTGTTTTTTGGGGCTAATTCTATGACCATTGACTTTCCCTAATCGATCAAGCCTATTTTTCACCAGAAAGTTCATTTTGTGTATTAAAAGTAATAGTCAACATATTAAAATTGCAAATATAAAATGCCAGGGTATTTTGTTTTTTGCTTTGAGACGGAGTCTCACTCTGTCGCCCAGGCTGGAGTGGGATGGCTCTATCTCGGCTCACTGCAACCTCTGCCTCCTGAGTTCAAGCTGTTCTTCTGCCTCAGCCTCCCAAGTAGCTGGGATTACAAGTGTGCGCCACCACACCCGGCTAATTTTTGTATTTTTAGTAGAGACAAGTTTCACAATGTTGGTCAGGCTGGTCTCAAACTCCTGGCCTCAAGCAGTTGCCTTCCTTGGCCTCCCAAAGTGCAGGAATTACAGGTGTGAGACGCTGCAGTTGGCCAAATGTCAGTTTTTTCGTGTCCTTTTAAGATCAGCTACACATATTATGTGATTTTTAAATCCGCAGATTTGATCAATCACTTCAAAGGAACATTTCAAAAAAAGTTTATTCCTTCTTACTGACTTATTGAGTACCTTCAAGCATTTGAACAGATTTGTAACTTTATTTATTCTAGATTTATTTTTAAATAATTCTTCTTTTATCTGAATTAACAAAACATTCCCAATGACTAAAAAACTTCTATACATCTAAGAGATTAAACATATGCATATATGTATGGTAAACCCAAAATTTTCTTAGATTTTCCAAAAACAAAAATAAGTGTAGTAAGCAATCACCTTATATTCATAAGTCTAAAGCAATTGCTCAATTTTACATCTTCAATAGGAGTTAGAAGGCTATCCTTCCATTAGAAGAGATTTTCTTATAAAATACATTAAATATTAAATATCCACATATTCCTTTTAGCATGAAATTTCGGTAGTATGGCTTTTTTACTTTTATTTTAAAACGTATTATCATACAGTAAAAATGACCCCTTTTTGGCACAGTTCTGTGAATTTTAACACATACATAGATTTGTGTAACCACCAATAAAATCAGGATACAAGACACCAAAGTTTCCCTTTAATTCCTTTAAAGTTTCCTTTAATTTTTGTATGTGACTGCACTCTGCCAGTCTTCACATGTGTGTCTTTAGCTTTCCTTCTGTAGGCTACCGGCTGTGCCAATGTCAATATCCTGGTTTTAATAATCTACTGTAGTTATGTCAGCTGTTACCAAGGGGAAAGCTGAGTGATGGACAAATGGGACTACTTTATACCTTTTTTTGCAATTTATTTTGGGTCTGTAATTACTTTAAAATAAAAAGTAAATGTTTCTGTACTCTCTGTCTGGAAATATTCCTGTATTCACACTTCATTTTCACATGAGGGGTTTATCTTTTTACTATAGAACAGTTCCATTAGCCCCAAAAGCTCCCATATGTAATCTCACTTTGTAACCACACCCTCTCTCTACCCATCTGAATTGTCAAAGAGTCACTAATCTGGTCCTTGTCATTATGGCTTCACTTTTTTTCAAGAATGTAGTAAAAATTGAATCCTATGGTATATATGATTTTGTGAGAGGGGCTTCTTTCACTCAGCATAATGCCTCTGACATTCATCCAAGTTTTTGCATTATTGATACTTTTTTTATTACTGAGTAGTATTGTATTGTATGGCTGTATTACAGTTTTTTAATCCATTCACTTGTAGAAGGACATTTATGTTGCTTCCTGTCTTTTGCAGTTGTGACTAAAGTTGCTATAAACTTTCATGTACAGGTCTTTGTGTGTACATGGCTTCATTTCTCTAGAGTAAATATGTGGGAGTGGGATTGCTAGAATGAATAATGAATGCCTAACTTTATAAGAAACTGCCAAACTTTTTTCCAGAGTGGCTATACCTTTTCACCATCAATGTATGAGATTTCTAGTTACTCCACATCCTCATCAGCACAGTGTATTGTTAATTTTTGTTTTGGCAATTTTATTAGTAGATATGTAAAGGTATCTCATGATGGTTTCTGCATTTCCCTAATGGCTAATGATGTTAACTAACCATGTTTTCATGTGTTTATTTGCCTTCTATATATTCTCTTTGGTGAAGTATCCAAGTCTTTGTCCCCATACATCTTTTTGTTTTTGAGACAGGATCTCACTCCCGTCACCCAGATGAAGAAGGTTCACTGCAGCTTCAACCTCCCAGGCTCAGGTGACCCTCCCACCTTAGCTGGGACTGCAAGTGCATGCCACCAAGCCCAGCTAACGTTTTTTTTGTTTTCTTTTCTTTTCTTTTCTTTTTTTTGGTATTTTTAATTGAGACAAGATTTTGCCCTGTTGCCAAAGCTGGTCTCAAACTCCTGGGTTCAAGCGATCCTTCTACCTCTGACTCCCAAAGTGCTGTGATTATAGGTGTAAGCTACCACACCCAGCCCATTTTTAACAAGGAGTGTGTGTGTATGTGTGTGTGTGTGTGTGTGTGTTTTGACTGTTTTTTATATATTCTGGAAATAAGTCTTTTGTTGGATATGCGATTTGCAAATATTTTCTCCCAGTCTAGCTTGTCTTTTAATTTTCTTGGTACTGCTTTTCTTTTTTGCAAAGCAAATGTTTTAAATTTTGCTTAAGTTCAATTTTTTTTTTTTTTTTTTTTTGACTTGTGTTTTTGATATCATCAATAAGTGCTCTTTGCTGAATCCCAAGTTGCCAAGACTTTTTCATATGTTTTCTTTTAGGATTTTTTTTTAGTTTTACATCTTGCATTTAGATCGGTGGTCCATTTTGAGTTAATTTCTGTATCAAGTATGAGATTTAGCTTTAGCCTTATTTTTTTGCCTATTGATGTTCACTTGCTTTAATGCCATTTGTTGAAAATATACTTTCTCCATCAAATTGGTTTAGCATCTTTGTCAATTGGCCCAGTTTGTGTAGTTCTATTTCTGGATTTTTAAATTCTCTTATACTGATCAATGTGTATATCCCTCTGTCAATACTCCACTGTCTTGATTACTGTAGCTAAAAGTAAGTCTAAAAATTGAGTGATGAGATTCTTCCAACTTTGTTCTTTTTTGAAATTCATTTGGCAATTCTACTTTCTCTTCTTTACATATAATTTGGAACCATGTTGCCTATATCTATAAAGAAACCGCCTTGGATTTTTGACAGGAATTATGTTAAACTTATAGATCATTGGGGGAAATTAATATCTTTACTTATTGACTCTTACAGTCCATGAACATGCTATGTATATCCATTTATTTATTTAGGTTTTCTTTTATTTATTTCATCAACTTTTTATAGTTTTCAGCTCACTGATCTTTTATATGTTTTCTTAGATTTATATCTGAATATTTCATTTTTTGGTAGCATTGTAAATGTTATTATTTTCAATTTCAGTTTCCAGTTGTTCATTGCTACTGTATAGAAATAAGATTAATTTTTGCGTGTTAACTTTGTGTGCTGCAACTTTGCCAGGCTCACTTATAAGTTCTAGATTTTTAAAAATAGATTTCCTGGTATTTTCAACATAGACAATCATGTTGTCTGAAAGTAGTTTTATGTCTTCTTTTTCAGTCTGTATGTCTTTTATTTCCTTTTCCTACTTTATTGCATAGGTAAGGACTTTTGGTAGCCCCAGCCAAGTTTCAATGTTCATATTTTTGGTCTAATATAGTGTATACTTTCTAATCTCGTAAGTTTTAAAGCTATTTCTTGTAAGTATAATCATATGAGGTTTTATCTTTGCTCTTTAAATAATAGTGTTCTTTTTTGTTTTCAACCAAAGGAGTCACCAAGGGAGACCAGATAAAGCCCTGTTCATTCTTTATTAACTTTAAGCACTTTAAATGCCCCTACTTCTGGTAAATACTAAAGCATACTAAAATTCTTTCAATAAACATAAATGATCCTAATAAATCAGCAAAGATTGTCAAATTCCTATTAATTTGGTGACTTTCTAATGAAGATTTTATCTTTTAAGAACTCTAAAATATTATAGCTTTTCAAAAAAAGTTATGCATGAGATACCTGTTATGTCACAGAATACAGCTGGATATGGTTAAATTAATTGAATCACCTTTCAAGTAAAGAATATGGGGGAAGCCACTATCAGGAGATGATTGGAGCACCAAGCATGCAGATATCAGGAGGCTGGTTCAAATTAAGGCAACTATGCAAATATCAGATTTTAGTCTCTAATTTGCTGAAAAGCCAAAAGCACCCAGTCCTTGAGCCTAAAATAAGGATGGGTTACTGAGACAGAGAATCAAGTACAGTGATATAGTTGAAAGGTCAGTCCTGAGGAGTGCCAGCAAAAAGAATGCCTCCAGTGGTCATACTGGATTCCAAAGTGTTGGGCTGAAATTCTTACTTTAAAGCTCAACACTGATGTTCAAACAGTAAATAGGAATTAGAGGTGGGTTAGGGAGTAGCCTCCATGTGAAGAGAGGAAGGATAAATAGGCAGTAAACCACACAGGTTTTGATAGTATGAAACATATGTGACAGGTTTCATTCATCTTCATCTTCATCTTCCCCTTTTCATCCACCCCCTAAAAATCCACAGGGGTCTTTTTTCTGATTTCCAAAATCAATTTTTAAATTAGAGATGTTTATATTTGAAATGTTTAATTAGTTTGAAACATGTAGTTTATGGAATTCACTCTACTGATCAAATTGAGTAAATGTTTAAGAGTTCAGTAATTTCTGCTTTGCTTCTAAATAAAGAATCTCTTTCATTTTAGCATTTCTACAAATATCTTTTTTTATTTTTTTAGACAGAGTCTTGCTCTGTTGCCCAGGCTGGAGCACAGGGGCATAATCGTAGCTGACTGTAACCTCCAACTCCTGAGTTTAAGCAATCTTCTTGCCTCAGCCTCCTCAGTAGCTGGGACCACAGGTGAGGGCCACCACGCCTGGCTAATATATTTTTTAAAGTTTTTTTGTAGAGGCAAGATCTCATGATGTTGCCCAGACTGGCTTCAACTCCCTGGGCTCAAGCAGGCATTGTGCCTCAGCCTGCCAAAGTGATGGGGTTACGGGTGTGAACCACTGTGCCTGGCCCCACCTTTTTCTTGAAGAAGAAAACCATTTGATCAATTTGATCACCTAGCAGGTATTTTAGAAACTTATAAGTGGTAAAGTTCAGGTATTTCATTTATCTAATTTCATTATCAGCAGCGGCCAAAGCATCATTTTGGACAGATTCTTGGACAGAATCTCCAATAAGAGCTCTCAGATCATGAAAAAACAATATATTTCTGTCACATATCACTTCATATTAGGTCATGATTCACCTTCAATTATGTTCTCACTTGAGATATAGGTCTGGCCCTGCTAGGATAGAAAGCAATATGATAAAATGGGTTGAACAGACAATCCGCAGAAAGGCTGATACATTCTAGTGGTTTCATAATTCTGCTCATGTTTCCTTTCACCTTATCACCCATCTAGTGTTATGGTATTGGAATATCTGATCATTTACCTCAGATTAGCTCTCTATATGCTTCCAAAGTGCCTACTGGGTAATTAAACACCTTTTTTTCCCCTCAAGAAAAAGATATTTGTAGAAATGCTAAAAATAGATCAAAATCTCTTTCTGAATTCAAGTCACTCATATAAGTGATTTGGCTCTCACAGCCTCCTAAAGGTCACCTGTGTGGTTATTTGCATTCCTTGTGCCATCAACAAATATAAATTAAGCCACTTGCAAGAAAAGGAACTTTAAATTTAGGCAATGGGCATAGACTGGGCCCAAAGGATCCATTTCCACTAAATGAGACTATAAAAACTAAACATGACCTAAGCATTCTTCTGCCCTCCAAAACAAGGCTCAAGATGACAGTAAAGCCAAGAAAACATACTGCCGAGAAGAAAGCAAAGGATGGGACAAACGCTCATCTCACCCTTTCTTGGTACAACAAAGCACAGATAATAAATACAGGATTGGAAGAACCAATGGTCTGATGCAGTAGCTTTTCTTGTTTCTCAGATTGTATTACTATCAAAGATACACACACACACAAACACACATCATTTTCACAGTAAACTATCATTTCTAAGATGAAGTAGCAGGGGGCACAACCTCAAAAGACACAAAATAAGAGTTCTCAAAGGGTCATTGCTTAAATATAGAACAGCATGTATTTCTTATCAGTGCGTAATCTTGGTGTGTAAATATATACAGTGGAGCCTCTCCAGTACCTTACCCCAGTAAATTCATATGAAGTAGCCTGCAGCATTCCTACTAGGTCAGTCTGTACAGCATGGGGCTGGAATAGCTAGAAGGCAGCTTAATAACAGTGAGGAAAAAGGAAGGCACTTGGCATTTGGCATTGTGCTATGTATTGTCTTTCTTCTTTGGGGATGTAGTGTGGGCTCTTTGTCATAATTGCTTTCCTTAGGAATTTTTGAAGAGTTTTGTGGTTTCTCTTATATTAATTAACCATGAAAAGGAAAGTGTCTTCTGTATCTCCCCGTCATGGAAAAGTCGCATCAGTTTGCTAATTCTGAGACCAAACTAAAATGTTCTACACCAACATTTCCCAAAGAACTGTTATAAGAAAGCCATTTTAATGTCCACCTATGTTTAGAAATATTGCTTCAAACAAAGTTAAATAGATTGCTTTTCTGGGGGCTTTGTAGTGCCTATAATAGGTTAAGAAATATTAAGAATCTCCTAAAGTTAAAACATAGCAGTCAGTGTTTCCAAACTTGCTTGTCCACAGAATCCTTTCTTGAGGAGCATCTATTTGAAATGTGTTTTGCCGAACACACTTAAATTAAACATTGCTTCAAACAGGTTTCAAGAGAAACATCCTTCAAGCCAGAAGATCTTGTTCCTCCTTCTTGCTAGCTAGTCCCAGATGATTGGTGTCCAGGGACAATCCAAATGTAATTATTCCCTTTTGTTTTCTTTACATTGAAAGGACCTGGTATACAAGTCACTCTGCTTGGTTTGGTTTTACAGAGGGTGACACAAACATCCTCAACAAAACCATATACACAGTAGGGGAACACAATTTTGGAGACACAAAATAAGCAGAAACCTTTCCTTGGTTGATCGTATGTATATATTTAAAGAAATAACAGTGACAATTGGTCCTAATGTAAAATTTTGGTGGGGGAAAATCCTGCACATTTGAACTATACTCTTTCTTATCTTTTCTGATTTGTGTGCTATCAGTATATTCACATATAAAGTTTTACTCTGTGTGTGTACGTTTATGTGAATAAATCCTTTGTATTAATATCACTTGAGATATACTGATGATAAAGCATATCCTGTGCAGAAGAAATTCGAGTTTATTTTCTAGACCAATATAAAATCTCATTATATACATATTTCCTCATATATATAGAAAATACATATACGTATAAATATATGCATATATATACATATATAAATGCACATGTATATATATATATATATAATATATAACATATAAATATATATTCAATATATAAAAATATGTAGGATTATATATACAAACACAAACACACATAGAATGCAAGTATGGTGACATAAAAACCATTTTTTCTGTTTTCCCCTCCACCAAAATAATCAGATGGTCATTCCTTACAGTAATTCAATAAGGTTACAAATTCAGATCATTCTGTAGATAATTTTATTAACCTAAAATTTTGCTTTCAGTCAGTTAGTTTTCCATTGAACAGACATAGCTTGTGTCGCATTCTTAAAGAGAACCTAATGAATGTAGGCTGTCATGATATGCTGTGTTGTAGGTAAATCCAAAAGTGATAGAAAAAGCAGAAATCATTCTGTCTCATAGACAGGGGATTCAGTCAAAAATCGGACTGATTTTTTTCTCCAACCAATTGATGAAATTTTTGATATCTTCTAGCTTCAGTCTTAGTCTCTATGTTTTGAGAAAGTACAAATAAATATTTATATACACACAAAATATACAAATCTAAGAAATGCCAATTAGTGGTGTCCACAAAATCCTGAATTGAAGGAAGACATTTCTAGGGGAAGGAGGCACAGTAGAAAAACTGACATTGCCTTCCTTATCTCCTTCTTTCTGTCCTTGCCTTACGCAAAGTACCTTTTAACTAGACTTTAGGAGTAAAGAGAGGACGAAGATTAGTGGAAAGTTGGATGGAGGCATATTCAGTCTACTGAGTGAAAAATAAATGAATGCAAATGACAAGAAAATAATTTTGGCTAGAGCAGAGGGTAAGCCCCAGAAAACAACTATACTTCAATAATTTGGGGATGGGACATTTTTATCTTTCATTTGATGGATAATAGAAGCAACTTGAAGTTGCTTATATACCAAAACTTCAAGTTGCTTCTGCTATCCATCAAATACAATGTATATATATATAAAGATATATTACACACATATACATATAGATGTGTTATAGATACATAGATAAGTTTAGATAGATACACTATATATGCGTATATATATATCATATATAGATGTATTATATATAGGTATAAACAGATAGCTATAGATGTATACAGTACATATCTATATCTGTATATAAAATTTACTAACAAAAGGATTCTAGGAAATTGGCTAAATTACCATATAAGGGAGAAATAGGAACAAATTACATTTATAGAAATGAATCTTGTTACAGGAATTATTTTCCTATTTATATAAAATGGTTTTGATTGAAATTTATAAATTAAAATTCCAATAATATGCTTATGGGCTGAATTGCGCTGCCACAAAACTTATACGTTGAAGCCCCAGCCCCCAGTGTGACTGTATTTGGAGACAGATGTTTAGGGGGTGGTTAATATTGATGCTCAATAAAAACTTTTTGAACTGAATCGATGACCTCTCAGGATCCCTTTGTATCTCTTTTATGAGATTGATCATCTTTGTGAAGTAAGTCAGCTTTTCCCTACTCTGCAAAATGTCAATCCCACACCAGAGCATGACTTTAAGCTTCTCCCAGCCCATGGCTGGACAACGTACAAGTTTAGCTCATTCACTAATTTAGAAATTGCTTGTCTTGAAAGAGTAAAGAAAAAACGCTGCTTCATCAGCACTCTCTTGTTCTGTCTCCTTTTAAGTTCTAATCTACATCACAGCATCCATATCATCTCCCTTCTGTCTTCCAGCTAGAGCTGCTTGTAGGAAAGAAACAGTCCTAATAGCTTCCCAGTATCCAGAGCCTCTACTTTCTCTCCACCTGGATCATTTACACTTCAAGTCTGCCACCAAATCTCATGCAATAGTAAATAAGGAGGGAAACCTGCTTATCAAAGGGGGGTCATAAACTGGGTGCTCATAGGATATTTGTTTTCACACGACTTTTTTTTTTTTTTTTTTTTT
>NW_016107357.1:659108-664339 GCF_001604975.1 Cebus imitator
TAGAGACGGGGTTTCACCATGTTGACCAGGCTGGTCTCGATCTCTTGACCTCGTGATCCACCCGCCTCGGCCTCCCACAGTGCTGGGATTACAGGCTTGAGCCACCACGCCCGGCCTTCACATGATATTTTTAACAACATTTAACGATTTTGTAAATCATCTTCCCCCAGATATCTAAATTTCTGGTTCTTTGAAAATGTTGGAGCTAGGCACAGTGGCTTATGCCTGTAGTCTCAGCTACTCAAGAGGCTAAGGTGGGAGGATGACTAGAAGCCAGGAGTTTGAGTCTAACCTGGGCAACACAGTGACATGCTATCTCTAAAAAACCTGAAGAACATTGGCCTATTTACTTGTACTGTCCACATTCAAGTAAATATCTTTAGACTGGTCCTGTACTCTACAGCTAAGCCCAGGCTTGACTCATTTTAGGGATGCAGATACAGATACCACCTGCTTCCTTTCCTCATGGACACAACCCATGAGGTCCCTGGAGGCACTGGGTCAGTAACGGATGCTGGGCTTAGGCGTTTTGTCACTGATAAATATGGGGGAGTAAGTGTACGGAGGTAGGTTGGGAGTCATTTTTCCTGTGGTGTTGGTTATGATGGACAGCTGTCCCATTATCAGCACAGAGGTTAAAAAAAAAGCCTCAGAAACTTCCTTCCTACTTCATCCCTGGAGCTGAGGCTCTAGCACCAGAGGGAAACCTCACTTTCTGAGGATACCTGGAAAGGAGAATATGAAAGCACAGAGCTGCAGAAACGATGCTGGCCTGACACCAGGCCCATGCTACTGACCAGTCCCACCACTGTTCATGCCCAGGCCAGGACTGTGTTGGGTCATTTCCTGAGTATGAGGAAGAGGTAGACATCCTCCAAACTGAGAGACGCCAACCATAGATGCCCCTAGCCTAGGATATCTTCTTCTTCCTCTTTTTTTTTTTTTTCTATACTTGAGAAAGCATCTAGAGGGGCCTAAGAAGCCATGAAAATCAGGCTGAATCTTAGAATGAGTTCCATTTACAAGACTCAACAATAACTTCATGTGTAGGGAATAGGGAATTCAGTTAACCTCTCTGTTCCTTGGTATTTAAATTTGTCTGAAAGTGATAATCATCATATCTAGTGACCTCCTGGGTGCCCTGAGCATTAATGAGACAATGTGAGAAAATTATTAAGTTCTATGGTAATGTTAGTCCTAATTCTACTTTTTTAAAGCTTCTCATTTCTCTTTTAGGAAAAATTTGTTAACTAAAAATGCCTAGTACTTCAAAGAGTGTAGGAAAAAACTAAAATAGTTATTGAAACAACTTTAGCAAAGAAAATAGCAAATTTACTCAGCCACAGAGGGGGGCCTTTTTATACCGAAATCTAAAGTACCACCTCCTCTTTATCATTTTGCCCAGCCCTTTTGGGGGGCATAATTGTAGCTTAATTTTGGAACTCTATTACAAATTCTTCTCTTCTAAATGATTACAATTAACAAAATACCTGAAATGTCTATGGAGTTTTTATATAGTAAGTACTGAAAGATATGTATGAATGAATGAAAGAATTTTCATTTGGTTTTAGAATAAGAATATAGTAGAGACAGAGAGGTCAGAAACAATGGAAGAGAGTTAAGAATGTTGCCCTTAAGTGCTATGACACTCAAAATCATTCCTGTCCTTTTATCAACCAGCAAGTCCTAACGAAGTCCCCACCATGTCCAGCAATGGGAGAATAAATGTTCTGTGAGACATTGCCTCTTATTTGAAACAGTTTAAAACCTAGTTGGAGAATCACAGCAAACAAATATGCATATACACACATGAAACATTGAGAAATGATGGAATATAAACTCTGGGTTATGACTATATGCTCAACAGACATTCAGAGAAGGGAGAGGTCACTAGAGATTGACACAGTCAGAGAAGTCTTATGAAGGAAGTGGTACTGAAATTGATCTTTAAAATACTGTCTGGATATAGTTATAAAAGGAGATGAACTTGCTGTATCCCTATCTATTTCTCACATTAACCCTCTGAGGTTAATCTCTTTCCATAAATGAGGAAACAGCTCAGGCAGATTAAGTCACTTACCAAGGTCACACAATTGAGGTCTATCTAACACAGGAGAGAGCTGTGTAGGTCTCTCTTCTACACAGCACGTCTGTTCTGTAATGTCTGGATTGCGGCATATCAGGATAAAAGCCAAAGCTGGCCTTTTCTGGTCTGGTCCCTGCACCACGTAAGCCTCATCTGCTGCCATCTCTCCATATGGCCTCTGCTTCAACCATACCTTCTGTTTTAGGAAGGTTCCTAGCAGGCAACACATGGCACACTTAAAAGGGCTTCACTGAAAATAATAAGAAATTATTCTTAGAAAAGTGGATAGTTACAGAAACCAACAAAGGCTGGCAAGGCACCCAGGGGGACTAGCAAGAACAGGAAGCCATTACTGCCCCAGGACTAAAGAGGCAAGAGGAATAAATAGTGATAACAAAGTCTGGAGAGCACTGACACTATGGAGTGGGGCCAGGCAACGGGAGCAATAGCTTTACATAGGTACTGCCAAAATTACAGTGAGAATAAGTACCCCAGCCTCTCCCCCACCTGCCCTTGCATCTCCTACTGGTGTCTTCCATTGATCAAATCTTTGGAAGACAGAGGTCGAGGGAATCTGAGAGATGCAGGCCAACTAGTTTGGGTTCCTGGACACAGTGAAGGAAGGGCAGAGAATTGAGGTTAGGGCCAAAAAGAGATACAAGTTGTCCCTGCCTTTGCTCACATAGCTGCACCCAGATGGCCCTCCATTGCCTGGGTACCTCTTCTTCCTCCTTTTAACTCAGCTTAAGAATCACCAACCCTGGGAAACCATTTATTATCCACAGCTTAAGTTTGGGAGCTGTTCCTCTGTGCTTTTACAGTCTCTGCAGACCTTGATTATTGTGGTTATAATGCTGGAATAGACCCCACTTGAGCCAGATGCATCAGGGGCTGAGGAAAATTGCTACCCCACTTCCACCTGGTGCATACAAGGAGGCTGATCACATTGAACATTCAATGCCAAGCACGTATTTTCTAAATTTTAGATTTTTATTTGATTTTAAACTTAGAGAAAAGTTTTCCTTTTTCCTCAGATTCACCAATTGACATTTGGCCCCAATTGTATTATAATTCTCTCTATATATATACATTTATACACACAGATATATATATACATATATATATGTATATATATATATGTAAGTTTTTCTCTTTATTATTTGAAAGTTGGAGCCATTGTATAGTTCTTTGCTAGTAAATATTTCAGTGTGTATTTCCTAAAAACAATGACATTATCTTACATACTTAGAATGCAATACTCAAAATTAGGAAAGCTAACATTGATACAGTAGTAGTATCCAGTCCATAGTCCATTTTTCAAATTTTGTCATCTGTGCCAATAATGTCCTTAATAGCTCTTCCTTCTCCCCTCCCCCATCCAAAAATCCAATACAGGATGATGCATTGCAATTAGTTGTCATGTATCTTTAGTCTCCTTTAATCTGGAACACTTCCTCTGCCTTTCTGCATCTTGACCTTGACATTTTTGAAGAGGACAGGATGCTCATTTTGTAGCCTGTCCTGCAATATGGTTTTGTCTGATGTTTTCATGTGATTAGATTTAGCTTCTTCATTTTTGGCAGGAATGCCAGAAATGATATTCTGTCCTTCTCAATGTCTTACATCAGCAGTCACATGATGCTGTCTTTCCTGATATTCGTGATGTTAACTCTGATGATTGGTTAAGGTGTGCCTGCCAGCTTTCTCTATTATAAAGTTACTATTTAAAATTTCTAAATAATTTGTGGAAGATATCTTGAGCCTATGTAAGCAAGCTGTTCCTTATCAAACCCCAACCCCTTTTTTAAAAGGACAAGAGAACAATTCATTGGGTATAGTGAGCAACAAAAGGAAATGACATGCACATCCAGTCATTCCTGATTCCCTGTCCTTTGTGCCAAGGCAAGTCGCTGTGATTGTCCAGGGTTGTCTCTTTAAAATCAGGACTTGTCTCTTCTGGGTCCATGTAAAGCTTCTTTTAGGAGAAAACTGCAGGAGTTAATTTGAGTCTCAGTAAAAATAACAAACCGACCCCAACAGCACTTTCTTGGGATCAGGACTCAGACCACTTATAATTCTCCTCTCTCCTCCTACCATCAGAAGCAGATCCCATCCTGCCTATTCCACCTTCACTAAATGTACATCAAAACCAGGCAGGCTTTCTACTGGCTTATTTACTTCTGAGGTCTGAGTGGTAGAAGGATAGCCTAATTATTATTGACCCAAGTCATTTTTCTTGCTTAGGAAACGATTTAATATTATTAGGAGCCAAAGTCTGGTAAAATTGGAAGCCAGAATAATCTTGTCCTCAGACCTTGAAGACTAATACAAGGTTAATGTCTTTGCCTTTTTTAAAAAATGTAAGTATTTATAGGATTTTAGCTGGTACTTGTTTCTTATTCCATGTATCCCAAAATAAAATCATCACAATGAGAATTTGACATCACCCGTAAGAGACTGCCTTGTAACTATGAGCCACACTGGAATGGGATCTCCCTGAGACCAGGACTGTGCACCATTCATTTACTTGTGCTCCCCCCTTCATCTGGCACATAATGGGTGATCAGTTTTAGTTGGATAAATAAATTAAATGGCCTCAGTAGTTTAAGTTATCCTTCTCTGCACTCTATTCCTTTTATTAAAATATTTCAATCTAGAAGCAAAAAGAATTTAGTTCAAATCTATACCTTTTTAATTCTTTTGGCTGTAGAGAATTATAAAATTTCCCTAAAAATATAAAAAGGCATCTAAATAAATGTACAGATACCACTTTTGCAGAAACACTGTCTTTATTTTTTTTAATAATTTTTATTTTGAAATAATATAAGACTCACAAAAAGTTGCCAGCATGTACAGGAAGTTCCTGTGCACCCAGCACTTACAAATAGAATATATTGTCCAAACCCAGAAATTGACTTTACTGCAGTATAAACAATTATAAGAATATGGGCTCTACTTAAGTTTTTCGGGATACCAGTTTTTACACTCTTTTTTTTGTTTATAGTTCTAAAAAATTTTATTCCTCCTATAGTTTTGTGCCACCATCACCACAATCAGAATACAGAACTGTGTTCATCTCTTTCATGTTATAACTTTATAGTGACATTCCTCCCCACAAGACTAATTTCTGGCCTTTTTTTTTTTT
>NW_016107357.1:664383-720585 GCF_001604975.1 Cebus imitator
CAGGGGTGCAATTTCAGCTCACTGCAACCTCCACCACTTGGGTTCAAGCGGTTGTCCTGACTCAGCCTCCCAAGTAGCTGAGATTTTAGGCGCACACCACCACGTCCAACTAAGTTTTGTATTTTTAGTATAGACAGGGTTTGACCATGTTGGTCAGGCTGGTCTCGAACTCCTGACCTCAGGTGATCCGCCCACCTCGGCCTCCCAAAGTCCTGGGATTACAAGTGTGAGCCACCGTGCCCAGCCCATTTCTGGCAACTTTCTGTCTATTCTCTATAATTTTGTCATTTTGACAATGTTGTGTGAATGGTATTATACTGCACTTACGTTTCGCAATCATCTTTTTCTCACTCAGCGCAATGTTCTTGAGGTTTTTTCAGGGCTTTGCCCTGAGACTCCTTCTCTTTTTCTCCTTTTTTTTTCCTCCTTAAGTATTCTAAGAAAGTTTCATTTTATTTTTGTATACATTTAAGATATACAGCATTATGTTTTGACATACATTTACTGTGAAACGATTATTTCAGTAAAGCAAATAACATATCTATCATCTTACATAGTTACTGTTTTAGCATGTGTGATAAGAGTACCTCAAATCTACTCTCTTAGCAAATTTCCAGTATGCTATACAATATTATTAACTATAGTCTTTATATCATATATTAGAGCACTAGAACTTATTCATCCTACATAACTGTAACTTTGTATCCTTTGACCTCTATCTCTTCATCTTCTACTTCCTGTTTCTATGTATTCCAGTTTTGTTTGTTAGATTCCGTAATTAAAAAGATCATGCAATGTTCTGGATCTGGTTCCCTTAACATAATGTCCCCCAGGTTCATTCATATTTTGAGACTGAATATTATTCCATTGTCCGTATATACCACAATTTCTTTATCCATTCATCTGTCGATGGACAGACACTAAGGTTTTTTCCACATGTTGGCTACCATGAATAATGCTGCAATAAACATGGGGCACAGATATCTTTAGAAGGCAGTGATTTTATTACTTTTGGGGTATATACCCAAAGAGGAATTGCTGTGTCATTTGGGAGTTTTATTTTTCATTTCTTTAGGAGACACCACACTGTTTTCCACAATCGCTGCACTACTTCACTTCTTTATCTCTATAATTCCTCGATTATAATTTCTCCTCGTCCTGCAGTTTTAAATATAAACTCTATGATGATAACTTCCAAATCTTTATTTCCAGGTTTCTAGAAATTCAGTCTTGGATACTCAGATGTCTGCTTTATGAGTTTGTGAATGCTTAATACATTTCCTAAAATTAACCCAGCCAAAACAATTTCTTCTCAAAACTAAAAAGAACTGGAGAAAGTGCTAGTCGTTTTCATTTCAACACCCACTATTTGCCAAGACAGATATTAAGGCATTCTTCTTGACTTTTCTGTTTCTTTTACTTTCCTCATTAAATTCTTTAGTAATCCTGTTGATTCCACCTACAGCCATATCCTAAGTTTGAATGTATCTCTTCTCTCTAGAGGAGTGTGCAGAGCAGAGGTTGAACACCTGGCCCTTGGTTCTTCTTTAAGTATTCTAAGGAACTTATTTTATTTTTATATATATTTAAGATGTTCAATATGATGTTTTGATATACATATACATAGTGAAATGATTACTACAGCCAAGCAAATTAATATGTCTATAATTTTTGCTTCTGGCTAGTTGTGAAATCTTGGTTCAATTGCTTACATTTTCTATACTCCCACTTCTAAATGAGGACAAAAATGAAACCTACCTCATGGAGTTTTTGTGATAATTAGTCCAGTACAAATGTGCACACTTTTAACAATCCCTACTGCACAGTAAACACTCAGAAAGTATTAGCTATTGTTAGTCATCTGTTCATAAATGCTATAGAATGGCGATCATGTAAAAGATGATATTGTAGGCACTGGGGTTATGCAGTGATATAAATGAGTA
This sequence comes from Cebus imitator, assembly GCF_001604975.1. NCBI lineage: Eukaryota > Metazoa > Chordata > Mammalia > Primates > Cebidae > Cebus > Cebus imitator. The sequence continues at coordinate 666,327 of NW_016107357.1, forward strand.
ATGTACATTGGGTGATGATAGTATTTGTGGTTACTATGGAGGTTGAGTTGCTATGGAGGTTGGGTTGCTATGGAGTTTCCTTTAAGAGAAACTGCTATGGTCAGTTGTGGGGGGTAGGGGAGGGACAGTGGAGGTTGGGGAGGGTGGGAGGGAAGGGATAATGTGGGGAGAAATGCCAAATGTGGATGATGGGGGAATGGAGGCAGCAAACCACCTTACCATATATGTACCTATGCAACAACCCTGCATGATCTGCACATGTACCCCAGAACATAAAGTACAATTAAAAAAAAAAAAAAAGATCCTGCTATGAGGAGCATAGCAGGCTGATGGCCTCTACCTATCACATCTTTGGACATCCTACTGTGTTCACACAGCCTAGATTGCCCCAGGTTGATCTTAGTCAGTACCAACCAGAAGGTGCTACAGCCAGGAGGCCATCTCTGCTCCAGGGCTTCCCACCAGCCTGCCCAAGGTTTTCTCAGAGCTGCATTGTAATCTGAGATCCTCCCTACCCATTTTTCCCTTCTGATCCTCCTCTTGCCTCTCTTCTTTTACTGGTGTCAGCCTGTATTGCTGTATGAAGGCTCTTCCCACCCACTTCTCCTCCCTCTCTCCTTTATCCTTCTAAGGCATTTTTCCCTGATAAATCTCTCACACATCTAAATCCATCTTAGCATCTGCTTTTTGGGAGACCCAAACTGATCCAGTGCTAAAAAGAAAAATAAAACAAGGTCAGGGAGCTAGAAAGTGACTCAGAGATACACAGGGCATTTACTGAATGCTGATTTAATAAGATGAGCAGAATTTGTTAATCTGTGGGTGGGGGAGGTATGCCAATATCCTGAAGAGTGTACTTCAGACAAAAGCACTAGCAAGTGCAGAAACCCTGAGATGGGAGCATTCTGGGTGTGTTTAAAGACCAAGAAGAACCGAAGATATCTGGCATGACTTGAACAAAGAAGTGAATGGGCTGTAGGGAATGAGGGCAGATAAGCAGTGGAGAGCCAGATCTCTTGGGGCCTTGCAGATTCAGTAAGACTGCATTTTTTTCTATCACAGAGATGAAACACTATTGGAATGTTCTGAGCAGAAGATTGACGTGATCTCACTTTTTAAAACATAAAAGCAGGATTGTTCTACCTGCTCTTTGAAGAACCCAGCTAAAGCTGGTGCGTTCACGATGAAAAAATAAAGTGGGTATGGTAGGCAAGATTCTAGGTGGTCCCCAAGAACCCTCCCCCCTGCTGTAAATATCCTGTATAACTCCTTCACCTTGAGGGGGGTAGAACGTGTGATCCAGTTATTAATTAGTTAACTTTGGCCTAACCAGGTAGACCCTTTAAAAGAAAAGCAACTGCAGCAGGTGCACCCCTGCTGGCCTGGAAGAAAGCAAAGAGCCATGTTGTGACACATCTATGGGGCCCATGGAGGAAGGAGCTGCAGGCAGCCTCTAGGAGTTGAGAGTAGTCCCTGGCCACTGACAGATACTAAGAAACAAGGACCTTAGTCCCACAGCTGTAAGGAACTGAATGCTGCCAACAACTGGTGTGCTTGAAAGAGCACTATGACATAGCCTCAGATGAAATTGCAGCTGTACTGACACCCTTGACTTCAGCCTGATGAAATACTGAGAAGACCAGCTCACCAGTACCGAGACTCCTGACACATAGAAACTGTAAGTTCATAATTTGTGGTTTTAATAAATTATAAACAAATAAATATAATAAATAATAAATTGATGTTCTTTTAAGCTACTGTGTATATGTAACAATTCTTTATAGAGCAATAGAAAACTAATCTGGTTGGCAATGGTAGAAACAAGCAGAAAGACCTGTTAACAGGGTATGCAGTCCTCCAGTTAGTAGATGATGGTGGCTTCGGTCAGGGTAATGACATATCTTTTGATGGTCAACCCAATAAGATTTGCTGATCGATTGAATGTAGAGTGTGAGAGAAAGGCATCAAAGATGACTGCAAGATGTTTGGCTTGAGCAACTGAACATTTGGAATGGTCAGTGACTGAGAATGGAAAGACTATGAAAAAAACAGATTTGATATCTTTTTGACAGACTGAATCAGTAAGAATCACAAATTCTGTTAAATTGAGAATTCCAAGTGTACATTAAAGTGAAGATGTCCAGAAGGAACACATGAGTGTATGAATCAGGAATAATGGGTGAAGTCCAGGTTGGACATAGGTTAATACATTTTGGAATCACTAGCAAATGCATGATATTTAAAACCTTAAAACCAGATAAAATCATGGCAATTTTTTTTAAATTTATTTATTTTACTTTAGATGCATACTATATCTGGCATTTCTCCCCATGTTATCTCTCCCCACTCTGTCCTCCCTCCCCACCCCCGGCTGTCTCTCCCCTACCCCCCACAACTGCGCCCAGTGTATGATGCTCCTGTCCCTGAGTCCATGTGTTCTTGTTGTTCAACAACCACCTATGAGTGAGAACATACGGTGTTTGGCTTTCTGTTCTTGTGTCAGTTTGCTGAGAATGATGGTTTCCAGATTCATCCAAGTCCCTACAAAGGACACAAACTCATTGTTTTTTATGGCTGCATAGTATTCCATGGTGTATATGTACCACATTTTCTTTGTCCAGTCTAACATCAATGGGCATTTGGGTTGGCTCCAGGTCTTTGCTATTGTACACAGGGCAGCAATGAACATTCACGTGCATGTGTCCTTATAGTAGAATGATTTATAATCCTTTGGATATATACCCAGTATTGGGATTGTTGGATCAAATGGAATTTCTATTTCTAGATCCTTGAGAAATTGCCACACTGTCTTGCACAATGGTTGAACTAATTTACACTCCCAGCAACTGTGTAAGAATGTTTCTATTTTTCCACATCTTCTCCAGCATCTGTTGTCTCCAGATTTTTTAATGATCACCATTCTAACTGGTGTGAGATGGTATCTCAATGTGGTTTTGATTTGCATTTCTCTAATAACCAGTGATGATGAGCATTTTTTCATATGTTTGTTGATCTCATATATGTCTTCTTTTGAAAAGTGTCTGTTCATATCCTTCGCCCACTTTTGAATGGGGTGGTTTGTTTTTTCTTGTATATCTGTTTTAGTTATTTGTAGATTCTGGATATTAGCACTTTGTCAGATGGGTAGACTGCAAAAATTTTTTCCCATTCTGTTGGTTGCCAATTCACTCTAGTGATGGTTTCTTTTGCTCTGCAGAAACTCGGGAGGCTAATTAGATCCCATTTGTCTATTTTGGCTTTTATTGCCATTGCTTTTGGTGTTTTAGTCATGAAGTCCTTGCCTATACCTGATCATAGCAATTATTACTAATATTTCCAGACCTATACAAGCCCCCTCCATCTCCCATCTGAACTTCTTCATTAACTTTCCAATGGTCCCACTGATTACACTGCCCTTTTGCTATCCATTCTCCATGCTGCTGCTGGAGGGATTTTCTTTAAACTCACATGCAAATCAGATAAGGTCATCACTCTCTTTAATATCTTCCAGAGGATTCCCATCACACCAAATTAGTTAGCTTTTGTTATATTACAAGCCACCTCAAAATTTAGTAGTTTGAGGTAACCCACCTTGATTCTGTGGGTCTATTGAATAGCTATTCTGGTCTCCAGTGCTCAGCTGGGGCTGGATGGTCCACGATGGCATCATTCCTATGTCTTGTGGCTGCTTATTTGGCCAAGTCATAGAGGGTTTAGGTGAGATGTCTCTTCTCTTCTCCATGTGATCTCTCATTCTCCAGCAAGCTATACCAGGTTTCTTCCAACAGTGGACTCAGTTCCAAAGAACAGCCAGAGAGCCAACCCCAATGCATAAGAACTTTCCTAGGCCTTTGTTTTTGTCATGTTTGCTAATCCCACTGGCCAAAGTAAGTCACTGGGCCTGTCCAGACTCTAGGAGGTGGAGAAATAGGCTCTACCTCTTGATGAAAGCCACTGCACTGCAAAGGCACATTGCAAAAAGGAATATGCAAAGAGAAGCCAGGAAGAATTATATTGCACCTAGAAGACAATTCTGAATCCTTACTCTGGCTTTCAACATTTGGCATCATTTGACCCCTGCTCCATTTTCAACATCATCTCATTCCACTCTCTGTCTTTCTTTTTAAGTAGGCTTAATGTTTCTGCAGCAGTTTTAAGTTCATATCAAAACTGATCAGCAGGTAGAGATTTCCCACATACCCTTGCCCCTATTCATGCACAGCCTCCCCCATTACCAACATCCCCACCATCTTCTCTCTTTTATACCCTAGGTCTTGAGCCAAAATGCTCGTCTTTCTATAGCTTAACAGACTTTTTCTTGGTTCAAAGAAACTGCTGCTCCTTCTATCTGGAATGTTTGCTTTCCCAGCTTTATTGAGTTATAACTGATAAATAAAATTGTGTACATTTTAGATGTACAATGTAATGATTTGATATATACATATATTGTGGAATGATTACCACAATTAAGTTATCTATCACCTTACCTAGTTATCTTTTTTTGTGTGTGTAAGGTGAGAACATTTGGGATCTACTCTCAGGAAATTTTTAGTATCCAATGCAGCATTATTAGCTATAGTCACTGTGCTATACTTGAGCTCCCAAGAACTTATTCTGAAATGTGCTTCCCCCAAATCTTGGTATGACAGGCTCCTCCTTTGCATTGAGACCTCAGATTAAATGCATTCTTCTGAGACAGGCCTTCTTCTATATCCTGATCACTCTCTATCTTATCCTTTGGGTGAATTCTGTTTATAATATTTATGACCATTTGATTTCTTCTAGTTTGTTTATGGGTTCATGTGTTTGATAACTGCCCATTCACCGAAAAAAAAAAAAAGTAAGCTCTGTGAGAGTAGGGATTTCATTTTGTTTATTCCAAGAATGTCACCTTGCATATAGTGGATATTTAAGCAACTGTTAAGTAGCATTCTAAAATGCCAAATGAAGAGTATTTTTCTATTATGGGAAACTGGGAGCTGACTACAATTGAATAAACCCAGTTCAGCTAAAATGTATATGAAATCTGCACAACTAAAACTGATAAAACAATACAAAACTATTTTTAATTAGGAAACAAATCTGTCTTTCAGACACTCGGGTAACATTTACTGTCTTTTAAAGGAATTTACAATGTTAAATTTCTTTTTAAAGGAGTTCCCTTTCCATAATGTGACTCAGATCTAACAGTGCCCAGGTCCTTGCATTAGTATCTTGCCAGCTACTCATTTTCAACTGTTCTCTTCTGATTCATAACAAATAGTCAAATATGCTTTAATGAATAGGAAAGTCCTTGATGTTTACTTCCCGTCCTTTCTGACACGTTTGCCAAAACGCTACTTATTAACAAATTTTATTTCTCAACTGACCGGCTGTTATGGATTGAATATTTGTGTCCTTCCAAAATTCATATGTTGAAGCTGTAACCTTCAAAATGGTGGTATTAGAAGGTGGGATCTTTGGGAGGGAATTATGTTTAGATGAGGTCGTGAAGGTCGAGCCTTGGGATGGGATTAGTGTCCTTACCAGAAGAAGAAACATCAGAGCTTCCTCCTCCCTCCATGTGGGGACACAGCAAGGAGGTGGTCATCTGAAAGCCATGGAGAGGGCCCCTCACCAGGACAGGACCATGCTGATGCCCTGGTCTCAGACTTCTGGAACTGTGAGGAATAAATTCTGTTGCTTAAGTCACCCAGTCTATGGTATTTTGTTATGGGAGCCTGAATTAAGATACCTCCTTACCCTCCTTTCCCCCATTTTCTTTCTCTTTCTCATTGAGCCCATTTTTTCTGGTTCAACCTGTTTTAGTGGTTCTATTTTCCAGGGGACATCTGTAGCTTGTTTCATTTGTATTTTCTGATTAGTCCTTGCATCAGATTCATTTGTCTGCTCCAGCGCCATTCACTTTTCTCAAATGAAACAATTCTTGTCTCCTCTATTCTACTCCAGCATTCATCAACTTCCTCTCATATACCCCAGGGAAATTCCATTCTCCTGGCAATAGGCGGAGAACTTCCCAGGCACTGCACTGGATATCGTAAATCTGGTTCCTAAACGTCAATGTGCAAATAGAGATGAGTACAAATTGAATGTGGCTGGGGTGAGGTGGCAGAAGAGTAATATTCCTGGGATTCTAGAATACTGAAAGTGGCCATTGACCAAAGTCACTGTGCACAGACAATACTATGTGTTTACTTGCTGTTTTGTTTTCCTTCTGGGCATAAGAAGCCCTCATTTCCCAGCCTCCTTTGCATCTAAGTGGGGCTGTATGACTAGCTCTGTTCAATGATATGTTTGTGGAAGTAATCCAGACCACCTTCAGGTCTGGCACTGAGGTTGGTGCAGCAAAGTGAGGAAGAGATTGGCACAATTAAAGAATGAAATTCTGTGAGGATTATCCATCAAGATGAAGGCATTAAGAAAAGGTGACTGGCTAAAGGGTTACTAAGCAGACTTTTCTTCCCATGGGGTGAAATTATGGGATTAGAACTTGAGGAACATTCATATGATACTCAGTAACTCCTGGTGACATCCACACAGAAGTTCATTTGGGATTCACAATGCACAGAGGAATATCCTTATTAAAGGCTAACAGAATCACATAAAATAAGAGAAAGAGAAAGTACAAAGAAAAAGTCTAGCTAGAGACCTGCACGAGAAAAGATAAAATGGATAGCCAGGGAGTGGGAGCAATTAATATCACTAACAGTTATTTTCAGCAGTGGTCCACATTGGGCTCCCTAGAAAAGAAAGCCAACATTTTTCTGGCATGGGAAAAAGAAACTGCCAGATTACAGGAGCTTGGGCAGGCATGGTGGGGTTAATAAATGCTCCTTGTTCAGGTTTGCCAGCTACTCTTCTGTTATCAACTCCACATCATACTCCTGCCTTCAAAGGTGGTGGGGCTTGTGATAGGAGCAAGCTTTGTTCTTATTGGCATTCTCCCCTAAAGACAGTTGGAATCCTGGTTTCCCTATTCCCAGCCTGTAACAACCACTTGTAAGGTACTGTGTGTGGCAAACTGTCTGTCCAGTTGATTTCAGTGCAGCCATAGACAGTCCCATGTGCATTATCTGTGTCCCACATCAAGCATAGGCTTCAGCCTCTCTCTGCTTTGCCTTCCCAGAGTTTTATCTGAAGTCATTGCCAGGAAGCAAGCCAAAGGTATAAGGATTTTAACCCTCCTGGAGGCAGCCCTTCAAAGGTAGGGAAGGGAGTCATGAACACATGCTCTAGCCTGCTCCGAGTTGCTTCTACACGGTTCCTCTGAAAGCTCTCAAGGGATCTGAGACCCAGTTGTGCACCATAGGGGCCAGCTCATGAGCCCCCTTCCAGTCTCACATTCCCTACCTTCTTACTTCTGTCTTGATTCATTTCCCATGAAAGGCTCTGTTTCCCTCTCTGCTTTTAGGGAAACCCAAGGTTCCAACTAGACTTTCCAACTTCCAGTGTCTTGTCAATACATCTGCTGCAGTTTCTTCTCTAACTCCTTTTGTCCTTATGGGTTTAGAGTTATACGTTTCTATTGTCATGTCTGTGGGATTAGTAAAAAAGTGGAGGTAGCATGTGTCTTCAAGTTGCTCCTCTCCCCCTGCTGAGTCCTACCCAATCCTGAGCTTGAATGAAATTTCCTGGATCTTCCCATCAAAAGGTCTCCTCTTTTGCTTTCTCATAACATCCTACATTAGTCTTCATAACACTGAACACAATTTGTAATTTTATCTTTATTTGTTGTTTTACCACTCAACCACTAAAATCTCAGCTCCATGAATTAGAGTCTATATCTTTTTGTGTAGATCTCTGTGTTTTTGTTCAATAAACAAAGGGCTTTCCACTGTCTGACATGTTCTAAATGCTTCCAATCCCTCTAGCCCTCACTAAAGTAGTTAGGTGACTGCTCAGGTCACCCATATAGAGGCTCTTCTCTACATCTCTCCTTGAAAAGGCTCAGCTTTGAACAGATGCACAATATGTTATCAAGAGCTAGATGTCAGCTAGAGGAGGACAAAGTTATGCAAGCATGGACATGAGTGGGCAGCCGATTTGGGAGATGGAGTTGAAGGAAAGAAAAAGCATCAGGGCACAGAGCTAGGCTTGGTTTACTTTACCCCCTGCTCTGGCTAATTCAGTGCCTGATTCCTGGTGTCTTATAACTTGAATTACTCCTCACTTCAGAATTACCCATAATGCTCCTGGTTCCTGGCGTCCTGATACTCCATTGCTTAGGAACAGGGATTCTCCCACCATGCTGAGGCACCCTATACCTGCCTGAAGCAGCCTTTCGATACCATCACCGAAGATAATACACAGATACACCGAAGACCACCTTCACAAGACCTTCAGCCACATGGCAAAATATAATATGAAAATAGTGCCTGCAAAGTAATTTAATTGAAGATTCTTGTGTGAGAGACAAAAATAAGTGATGTTTCAAATAATAGTATCTGAGATATTTTACAGATAGACGAAAGATACTTTGATTTAAAGAACTATTAAAACACCACAAAGGGATTGCAAATGTTCACCCTCCCTCTTTCTAGAAAGTCCTTCATGTGACATCCATCTTCAGACTGCCCCTGATTTTAAAACTAGCACATGTATGACATATAATACAACATTTATAAATTAAGGAAGCCTACCTCTTTTAAGTAATATTCTTTAAATCTCCATTTCTGACAGTGCTACTATTTGCACAGTAACTGTAATAGGCGTATTTTTTGGAAAATAGTGAATAAAAACTGACAAGCTATCTGGGGAATCTGAATGTATAATTGATAGGGGCATAAATTAATGTGATTAGGCCTTTATTGGGTGCAGTGGCTGCCAAACCTACAAAAGGGGCCTGGAATGAATCACGGCTGTGGTTTCGAAGCTGATAGACATCAATATGTAATGTGGATTATCTCAAGCTTTCTCATGTGGTCCGCTTATGACAGCACTGAGCCTAATTGAAATTTTTATCTTTTTGTTGCATACAGACAGTTTTGGCTGGTCACTTCCTTTGGAAAGAGGAGCAAACCAGGTGATAAAAAAAAAAAATCAAGGTTTTCAGTGAAGGTCTTAATAAAATCGTTTTATAAAGGTTTTAGAAATTAGTGCTTTGTAAAGCCACTCTGGAGAACTTGACTTCTGGAAATTCCTTTGCACCTTGATTTTCTGAATATTAAGCAGGCATGTCCAAACCAAAGTAACAAAGACACTGAAGATTCTGTCACTTCTGTGGAAACTGATGGGTTCTTCATAAAATTGTGGTTTATAGTTTAGCCTTTTCTGACATTGTGCAAAACCATTTCTTAATTATAATGATAAAACATATCTTTGTAGAATAACATCCATGTTTCCATAAGTACCAAAATTAAAATAATTTTTCGTTTGATTCTAAACAACAAACATGTGCTTCAGTTAAATAATCATCCCTGCTTATTCGTATTCTTGCTAATACATGGCTTCCCACTGTATGTTTTACCTTGTAATTCTATAATCAAAAACAGGAGGTCAAAGTTGTTATAGTTACAGAAGGACATGTTAAGTTTCAGAGATCAAAGCACTTACATCTGTGATTTTCCAGAACTTCATCCTTTTATAGCACATAAAATATTAGTGGGATTTTACATCTGCCCTTGGCAGTAATAAGTTTAAGACATGAAACAAGTTCAATATGATTTTGGGGAACATTTGTGTATTGCAACTAGAAAGGTCAGTATGTTTTATGTACTTTGTGATAAAAGTAAGTGTTGATATCTAGGGACTGGACAATGAAAACTAATGAAGCATTGGAACTTTCTTGGTGACCTCATGAAACAATTTACGATCCTTTTATCACCCCTAATATGATGTTGTCATAAAAATGATCTTTTAATTAAATGTAACAGGAAAACTCTGCACCCTCATCGGGTGTTTCTGGTCCTGGTGAGTTAACATTTTTAATAGCATACCTTCAGCAGGCAGCAATGTTGGATTTATAAAATATGTTTCCTCTCAAACACTTGCAAAGCTATAATCTCCATTGCTGTATCAACTTAAGAGACAAGAGCAAAAAGAAAGCAACTGGAAGAGTTACTCTTGTAGAAAGTTAGTGGAGTATCATGGAAAGACAATTGGCTTAGTATAGAAATGGCCTATCACGCACTAAGCTCCTACAATATGCCAGGCATTCTGCTAAAAACTTTACCATAACTTTCATTTCATGTAGTTTGACCATTGTTCTCTAGAGAACTGGATTCTGTATCTGACTCTGCTACTATTTGCTTGTATGATTTTGGGCACGGAATCCTACCTTCAGTTTTCTCTTCCATAAATGGAGTGAGAGAGAAAAGAATTGCACCAGATGGTCTCTAATTTCAGCATTCAATTTCTACAGAAGCAAAATAATAAGGATAGAAAAGTGAAGAAGAATCAGAGCAAGGGACATTATTGAAGGTTACCATGAACTATCCATAGTCCTGAGTTTTATTGACATAGATAATCAAGATATGGTTCCTGACATAGAAGAACTTGGAGTCTCGTGAGGGAAATACAGTGTTAACATAAAAGGTAAGTATATTGGAAAAGGCAAGCCAGAAGGCTATGAAAACAGAGGAGGTAGTGTAGGTCAAATGAAATGTTTAGGGATGGCTTCTGGAGGAGATGATGACTAGCTAAGCCTAAGTAATGAGGAATGTAAGTTGAGTGAAGAAAAGTAGAGTTAATGTCCCTGGCAGAAGGAAATAGAGAAGTAAAATGGCCTGGTGTATTCAAGGAACTGCAAGTGGTTTGCCATTACTAGGGCATGCCATACAAAGTAGATAGTAGGGGGAGCAGAAATGGAAGAGAGAAGTGGGAGCCAGTCTAAGAACATTCTTGCAAGCTGGGCTAAGGAGCATGGACTTTACCCACAGGAAATGGGAAGCCACAGATGGTCAGGCTGAGTTTTAGAAAGATGAGTCTACTTACAAGAAAAGGGAATTTAAAAACAGGACAAAAATGGAGACAGGGAGATTAAAAGGCTACTTGTAGCATCTGTTGATAATGAGCCTTGAACTAGAGAAATTGAATGGGTGTTGAGAGGAAGAGGCAGATATGAGAAACATTTAGAAGGTAAAATCAGTAGGGCTTGGGCTTAACTGGATATAGGATTAGTCTAGGGAGAAGGGCCAACTCCTTCAATTTAAAAAAGTCATTTAATCTAGTGGAAAAAGTCAATTGACTCTTTGTTATGGTGGTCAAAAATAAAAAAATTGGTTAACTGAAATCTTCATATTTTACCAAGTAGTTGGCATGGGTCTAACTAACACTCGTCTACCACAGAAGCCAGTGGTAAAGAATGCCTATTTTACCACTGCTTTGTAGCGGGATAAATGGAAGTCCTTGAAAATAAAATGATGTACACCAATGATGGCGGGTGAAGGGAACAAAGTGAGCTCTCCTAGTTTCCCGTTCATACAGTTACTCTTTGCATAATAGGGCTCTTCTGTGACAGAAGGACTTAAAGCAATTCTTTTCAATTTGTATTGTATTAGCATTCATAATTCTAAAAATATTGTTTTCTCTGCTAACGTAGATATTTTCTCTAGTAAAATTCCTTAGTAGAGCAGTTTTTCTTAGTAAAAATTATCCTTAGTATGTAAAATTCAGGTGCCCAAATATTTGCCTGAAGAGTGCCTTGTTGTAGCTATAATACTACAGAAAAGTGGACACATTTAAAATATCAGCACCCTTCAATTTGAAAAGGTGGCCCCAAATAATTCACTGTTATGAAACGCTCTTTTACATGAGATGTGTTCCATTCACAGGAGGATTCTTGACAGTGTGACTGACTCTTGATTTTCCATGGCCATTGGGTAAAGTGTAAGCATGGATAATTGGAAAAAAAAATCAATAATCCCACGTCTCACTCTAACTAATCTTTTCAATCTCCTCATGTACCAACTCTTTTACCAGAGCTCCCATCATGTAATAAAATTGACCTACTTGAATTTTGTCTTTTTCTCCCTTCAAGACCTGTGGATGATTTCATCCTGGGACACTAGTGGATATGAAACACAAAGACCTCACACATTAGCTGCAATAGTTAATTTTATGTGTCAGCTTGCCTGGGTTCAAGGATGTCCGGATAGCTGGTACAACATTATCTTGGAATATGTCTATGAGATTGTTTATGGAAGACACTAGCATTTGAATCAGTAGGCTGAATAAAAAAGATGACCGTCTCTAATTTAGTTGGGCTTTATTTAATTCAATGAGGTCCAGAATAGAATAGAAAGGTAGAGAGGGGGAATTTTTCTCTCTCTCTGCTTGAGTTGTGACATCCACCTTCTCCTGCCTTGGACTGACACTTCTGGCACTCGGGATTTGGGACTTAGGACTTAGACAAAGACTTACACAATTGGCTCTCTTGGTTCTCAAGCCCTTGAATTGGGCTGAAACACTATCAGTGGCTTTCCTGGACCTCCAGCTTGCCGACAGCAGATTGTGGGACTTTTTAGCCTTCATCTTTGTGCAAACCAATTCCTATTTTATGTATCCTATTGATTCTGTTTCTCTGGAGAACCTTGGCTAATACATTAGCAAACAAGGTGATATTTAGCAAAGACCATACATTATATTTAGAAAGTTGCTGAAAAAATCCATTAACTCTGCACTCTATCTTTCAATCTTCTTCTGAGCTATGAAATTCTAACAACTCAAATCAACATTCTCTCAGCCCTGTGTTAACACAGGAATTTCTCAGGGACTGAGGTCAATGGTCCAGGAATTAAAATCGGGTAGGAAATAGCAACATATGGCTGTGGCCACTGGGTTGGAATGTGAATGTTAATAACACAGTACATTTGGTGCCTTGATACGTAAGTTTTTTTCAGCATGATTCTATTGTTTTCTCTCAGAAGGATGTCAACAAATGGATTCGACAGGACAGTTTTCATAGTGACCCTGTCTCTACTCTTACTGGTTCAAGCTCATTTTAGGTCTTGATTAGACTCTTTGAAACATCTTCTTAAATGATCTCTTTGCTTTCCTAATACCTTTAGAATAATTTGCACTCTATGCTGCAAGAATTATGATCTTTGACTTAACTTGTTCCCAGAGACATTTCAGTATCTTTCTATGGTTTATATGATAAGACCTAAATTCCTGTACTGGCTTATGAGCCATTTACGGCTCATACAATGCTTCTGTGTTCAGCCTTATGTCCTGCCACTTTCCGTTCCTGAGTTTCAGCCAAATTAAAGCACCAGTAGATCTTCAAAGATACAACCTTTTTTTATGCCTCCCCACAGTAGCATAGTGCCTGCTTACCAATTCGTCAAGAGCCAGCTGGCCAGCAATACCATAAGAATCTTGGAAAAAATCAAGACATGAAGGCTAGACAGTCATGATCTGGAATCCAGGCTCCAGTACTGACTGGCTATATGACCTGGAAGGAATTACTTAAGTCCTCACCAGAAAAAATAACAGTAGTATCTACATTATAAGAATTATGGAAGAATCAAAAAATGAATGTATGTAAAATTTACAGTATAGTGCCTGGCATTTAGTAAGGACTCAAAATATTAGATTTGACAATATTATTAGGAATTGTTAATCATTCCTTTATGCCTCTCCTAAGTCCAGATAAGTGGTCTACTAGCCATATTCCCAGACAGTTGCTGTAATTGTTTGAATGTCTGTCTCTTCTTACAGGCTCTGTGGGATGTGTGCATCTCACATGGAAGGCTCAGGACCTGTCTTTGAATGAATTAATGAAGAAATGGAAAACTTCACTCTACTGCTCCTGTAAATGTAGAATAAGGTACATTTTTTTTCACATTCATTACAACTCAGTGAGAATTCCTTATGACAGTTTATAGCGTATTATCAATCTCCCCTTTATTGGAAAATGGGCTTTAAATTTTTTTCAAGAATATGTGAAGGACAGCTAATGAGCCCATGTTTCATTGATTTGAATCACATACACTGCTTTCTATAAAATAATTATTTTTTTACAGCACATTTTAGCAAACTACATGGTATCTTAGTAGTGGAAGTGATGGTGTTATACTGTTTTTATTTAGCAATTTTCTCTAATCTTCCTCCCTGTTACTTATTACTACATTCTATTTAACTCTACTGTTTGTTTAGCTGTTCTTATATCTTTCTATCATGTATTTTAGTCAAGTGGGGTGAGGTTTGTAGAAAAATAAGTGAAAGAGCCTTAGAAGACAAACACCGTAGACATTGTTTGAGAGTGACTAATCTACCATCTTGAGACAAAAGTTGACTTTCTTTTTAATTTAATTCCATTAATATATAATAATACATGTAATAAAAATGTTATTTTTATTGTCAAAAGGAAACCATAGAGACACTGAAGCTCCCTAGAACTCTCAGATCCTTTTCTGTGCTATGTTTGTACATGTTTGCATACATGTATATGCATATTTATTTTTAATCATTTTGACACTGAATTCCTAATACTTTTTCTGAGTTTTTAATATGCAACACTATCATTTAGAAATCTTTCCATGTTAGTAGGTATATAACTTTTAGTTTTTAAACTTTTGTATGGTATTCCATAATATGGCTACACTGTGATTTATTGGCCATCTACTCTTGGTAGACATTTATGTTAGTTCCATTTTTTATACTGTTGCAAACAGGGCTGCAATAATAACATTTCTAATTTTGTCTTCTTTTATAAGGGATCTATATTTCTCTAGGAGTTCATGCTAAGAAGTGGAATTTCTATGTCTCAGTGTTTGATTTAAGAAAATATAAATGTATTCTTATTTTTAATAAAAATAAAATCATATGGTACAAAATTCAGAAGTTACGAAAGGGTATTAAGAAATGGCCGGGCGTGGTGGCTCAAGCCTGTAATCCCAGCACTTTGGGAGGCCGAGGCGGGTGGATCACGAGGTCAAGAGATCGAGACCATCCTGGTCAACACGGTGAAACCCCGTCTCTACTAAAAAAAAATACAAAAACATTAGCTGGGCATGGTGGCGCGTGCCTGTAATCCCAGCTACTGAGGAGGCTGAGGCAAGAGAATTGCCCGAACCCAGGAGGCAGAGGTTGCGATGAGCTGAGATCGCGCCATTGCACTCTAGCCTGGGTAACAAGAGTGAAACTCCGTCTCAAAAAAAAAAAAAAAAAACAAAAGAAAGAAATCTGCATTTTCTGCTTTCTCAAGCTTGAAACACTTAACCCTGTGGAGCTGAGACACCAAGGAGTCCAGCCCATATGGTGAAGATATGTGGAGGAGAACCAAGGTGCTCTAGTCAGCAGTCCCAGATGAATTGCCAGATGACAGTCAGAACCAGCCAACAGTCAGATGAATGGGCCATCATGAGTGCTCCAGCCTACTCAGGTACCCAGATGACTATAGCCCAGCCCCCACCACCAGATGAACCACCCTACTGAGCCCCATCAACTCTCAGAATCATGAGAAATAGTAAACCATTGTGATTTCAAGCTGCTAGGTTCTAAGGTGATTTCTTTTCCCTTCATACTACGAGTATAGAGATTCAAGATGCCCTAAATATATGCTGCAAGAGTGATTTTTAATTGAATAGCAAAGATGTTAAAAATATTATCTCAGCATAATTTTAATTCCCAATTTTATCATGAGTGGAGTTGAACATATTTTCATATTTCACTTTTTAAATGAAATTGTATCAAATTTGAGTCACCACTGGTCTAATTGATATAAATATCTCTCCTCCTCACTCCCCGTGAAATATACCTCAGTTATTTTTTTTTGAGTCCCCAAAAGAGTACCTCCCACAAAAACATACACCCTGCAGCCACCAAGCAGTGCCTTCCCCAGTTCCTCCTTCCTGTTTTATCCCTTCCCTCTAACATGGCTTGTGAAATCCCAGGAAGAAGTCTCAGTGTTGGTACTGCCATGCACTTTTTCATCCCACCCAGACCCAAAACTTTTCTACTGCTTATAAAATAAAATCTATGCTTATCAATAGTTGATAACATAGCACTAACATTTTTAGGGCTCTAGCTCTGCTGGCCATGAAGTCCCTGTGACATTTAGAGACCTCAAAGTGGATTAACTCAATGTTCTCATTTTAGATATAAGACAACTGCTCCGAGATAGATTGAGATATTGATTCCGTGTTACAAAATAAGTCAGTGGTAATTTTAGGATTAGGGTGAGGCTCTTGACTTCAGTTCAATATTCTATACATCAACTACCTATAATTTTGAGTAAACTAGGCCAGGCATAGTGGCTCACGCCTATAATCCCAGAACTTTGGGAGGCCGAGGTGGCAGATTGATTTGAGCTCCAGAGTTCAAGACCAGCCTGGCCAACATGGCAAAACCCCATCTCTACAAAAAATACAAAAATTAACTGAGTGTAGTAGCACATGCCTGTGGTCCCAGCCACTTGGGAGGCTGAGCCTGGAGAATTGCTTGAGCTTGGGAAGTGGAAGTTGCAGTGAGCCAAGATCATACCACTGCACGCACTTCAGCCTGGGTGACAGAATGAGATGCTCTGAAAGAGAGAAAGAGAGAGAGAGAGAAGGCTAAAAACAATTTGACTATAAAAAATTTGAGTAAACTTTTTTATATTTTACTTTTCATTCTGTCCTAGAAAGTCTCCTATAGCCTTTGTTGGGTATTAGTTGGCACTCTTGGTTACATGTGACAGAAACTTAGACTAGCTTAAACATAAGAGAAATATATTGGCTCTAGTAACTGTAAAGTCCCTGCATGATGCGGTTCCAATGCCCAAAATGTATTGTCAGGGCTCTGTTTGTTTTCATCTCTCAGTTTTGCTTTTAGCTCTTGGCTATATTCCCAGGCAGGCTCTTTCTATGAGGCATAAAGAAAGCTACCAAGAGCTTCAGTTTTATACAGTCTTTTTACCTCACAATGTCCTGATGGCCTGCTTGGATCACATGACCTTTCATGAATCAAATATCATAGCTAAAGGGGTGAAATATTCTGCCTGGGCCTGGGTTATAAGCCCACCCCTGGGACCTGGGGCAAGGGTAGGACAATATCATACCTAATTAATGCTGAGTGAACTGGGCAATTGCAACATAGGGGAGGCGTGGTATTCACGAAAAAGAGTATGAAGCAGATAAACAAGGAGTTTTCTACTACCTGTATTAATATTTCTCCAGTCTCCTTTCTACTAGATATCACATTAATAACACCTGGTACTTCATTGAAGTTTCTGAACTTTTGTGGATGAGCTTTCTTAACTAAAACCTTAGAAGGCAATTTAATTACCAATTCAGGATTTGGATGGTCTCTGCCCTTGTTCTGGGTGAGGCAAGAGTAGGAAAATGACGCATGCTGGCAGACAGCTGGTACTACTCAGATTCCTGAGTGTCGTCTACATTTCACTGGGCAATTACGAAAACACACAACTTACACAAGCACGTGCAGCAGCTCTGCTCATCACTCTTCAGTCTCCTGAGAGTTAAATAATCTTCAAACGAAAATTGTCATCTTTACAGTGTTTTCTTTCTAAATTAGATGTATCGAAGTATAATTTTTGTAAAATAGAATTTATTCACTTGAGACAGTATCAGTCTCATGAGAATTTAACAGGTAGCAATCCCCAACATCAAGATATAGAACATTTCCATCATCCCGAAAATTTCCCTGTGCTCTCAGTCAGTCAACCCTTTATCCCTAGGTCTGGCTTTTAACTACGTCTCACTTGTTTTCAGTCACTATAGTTTTACCTATTAGAGAATTTTATGTAAGAGAAAGCATATGGTCTTACATAAAGGATTTCTTTCATTTAGTATGATACTTTTAAAATTCACATATATTGTTGTGTGTATTTGTAGTCTGCATTGTATTATATGGTTATACCACAATTTGTGTATTTACCAGCTTGTAGTCATTTGGGTTCTTTCTAGCTTTAAGCTATTATGAATAAAGCTACTATGAACATTCATGTACAACTTTTTATGTGAGACATAGGTTTTTATTCCTCTCAGGTAAGTATCTAGCAGTGGAATTGTTGAATTTTAAGGTAAATATATACTTAACTTTATAAGAAACTGCCAAACTCTTTTCCAAATATTTCCAAATATTTCACGGTGGTTTCAGTTTTCATTTCCTTAGTTAAACTAAGGAAGTTAGCATTCATAACTATTGATGTGAGTGTATTTTAGTGGCTTATTGGCCACTTATGTATCTTCTTTGGAGAAATGTCTTCAAATCTTTTGCCCTTTTAAAAATTAGGTTGTTTGCTTTATTATCACGTTGAAAGTTTGCTTTATTTAAGTGTTTGCTATTTAGCCTCACATTATTTCTTCACTTGGTGGGGTACATGTTTAAGTCAGCTAGACCTAAGATAAAGAAACAGAACATTGACTATCCCCTGTTGGAGGAGAAACATATTTTCCCCTGCCTCTTCTATATATAGAGGCAGCTCACCTAGAGTTGCCTTTCTGCCTCTTTGCCCATCTTTTCATCAAGAGGGTGAGTTTAAAGAGCTAGCTGATTGGTGAATTTGGGAAAGTTTTGAGTGTGCTCAATGAAGCTCTTGGCTCTCTGGGATTTGTTGTGTGCAGAGACCGTGTCATTTCTGCTCCTTTCCACTTTAATCATGCCTTAGCCTGTGGTTTTCCAGCCACTGCATGTGCCTGGGAGGTTTCATTCAATTCAGAAGATTCTAACAAGCCCATTTGGTCTTTACACTAAGCTTACCAAAACTCAGCTTTTTCAGTAAGTTCATTGTGGGAGTGATTATTCCATTATTTTTGTCAAATAATGTTACCCAATCAAGGGAATTATTATCCTATCATATTCATACATCTTAACCATGGCAAGATGGGAAGTGCATCACACAGGGAAAGTAGACTAGGAAATGGGGATATCGGAAGCTACCCAATACCTTAAACCACAAGAATAAGAAACTACCTGTACTCAGGACAGAAAGATACATGTAAGAATCTGCTTTTTAAGAGGTTTTAAGTGCAGACAAGCAAATTACAGATGGTACATATCTTTTTTTTCCATTTATTTATTTTATTGCATTTTAGGTTTTGGGGTACATGTGAAGAACATGCAAGATTGTTGCATAGGTACACACGTGGCAGTGTGATTTGCTGCCTTCCTCCCCATCACCTACATCTGGCATCTCTCCCCTTGCTATCTCTCCCCAGCTCTCCACCCCCCACCTTCCCTCCCCTATTTCCCCCCAACTGACCCCAGTGTGTAGTACTCCCCTCTCTGTGTCCATGTGTTCTCATTGTTCAACACCCACCTATGAGTGAGAACATGCAGTGTTTGATCTTCTGCTCTTCTGTCAGTTTGCTGAGAATGATGGTTTCCAGATGGTGCATATCTTTAAGAACTTAAAGTGTGTTTGGTTGTTCTTGCATTGCTATAAAGAATTGCCTGAGGCTGGGTAATATATACAGAAAAGAGGTTAAATTGGCTCATGGTTCTGCAGGTTGTACAGGAAGTATGAGGCTGGCATCTGCTCAGCTTCTGGGGAGACCTCAGAAAACTTACAATCATGGTGAAAGGTGAAGGAGGAGCAGGCACATCACATGGTGAAAGAAGGAGCAAAAATGTGCAAGGGGGGAGGTGTCACACACTTTAAAATGATGAGATTTCACAAGAACTCATTATTGCAAGGACAGTGCCAAGGAAGATGGTTTAGTAAACCATTCATGAGAAATTCACCCTCATCCTCCAGTCACCTCCCATCAGGCCCCACCTCCAACACTGGGAATTACATTTCAATATAAGATTTGGACAGGGACATACATCCAAACTGTATCACCAAGGTAACATAGATCCCACTTCAACTCCTGGTTTTGGAAATGACCAAAAACCTAGATATTAAAACAGTGATAGAAAACTTCTTTTAGGGCTTAATTTTCCAACTTAATCAATATTGCATATTTATATTCATGTAGTCATTAGCTAACTGTACATTTTTCCTGTCTTTGCCAGTATTTCTAACAGCCATTTGCCCCCTTGTTTTGCCATTCCTATAGGTTTATACTTCTATTATTTATTTCTTTTTCATAGAAATCTTGTAATATCTGCCTTGGGACTTATAAAATCTATTTTTATACCAAACAATTCAAGATGGATAATTTCTAAGGATCCATGCAGTCAACCTAGTTTGGCAGATCTCTAGGAAACAGATTACAAAACACCACTAAAGTCTAAACTGAAAACCAAATTTCTGTCAGACTGATGACTCACAGTCTGGCTACATGTGGGCCAGTTTCTCTGGTGCAGGTTCCCAGGCAGGTTACCTTCAGGTGTCTGTCAGTTCTGTTATAATGAGCCCCAGTCACTCTTTTGGGGGTGACCAGACATCCAGATTTTCTCAGAACCATCTCAACTTATGCCTATTGTCCTGATATAATTTTTCCCTCTGCACTTTTCACTCTCAAAAATGTCCCAGTTTGGACAATAAATTATATGGTCACTCTATGATGTATTGCACTATACATTCCAAATTAGAACAGTACTTCACGCACACACACACACACACACACACACACACACACACAATGAAAACAGCAAATGTAAGTATTAAATCCAAACTCAGCTTATATGCAAAATTCAAATTGTTTGACAAATTTGACTCTATGCTTTCTGAATTCCATTATGCATTTTGTCGGCTTATTTCCATAGTTAATAATAAAGTTTTTTAATTAAAAAATTTACAAGCATACCAGTTAAGTATTTCTATCTACCCAAACTAAGATAATCAAGTAATGTATTCTGAAACTACTAATGAATCAATAATATATATTATTAGATCTCCACTTTTCATTTCTGTTAAGTTGTACAAGATCAGAAACACTCTACCATGATCTGTGATTTTAAAGACAATTATGGATCATAATAAGGTTAAGAAGGGAGAAAGAGACCAAGAGGAGGCACTGAAGAGGTAAGTTAACATGGAGGACATACGCATATCTAGGTCAAAGAAAACTGTGGGTGCAAAGCTTGGCAGCAGATAATTAAGAGGTAATACCCTTCAAGCACTGCATGGATAAGTTCACACAAGCAGCTAAGATCAAACATCAGGTAAAGAATCCAAGATGAAGAACGTAGAAATACCATGGAAATCAAGTAAAATCTAATGGCAAAACATTCATCTGCCCAAACTTAACTGATTATTTCCCTTCCCACTCTGGTAGAATAAAATTTCTGATTGTTATAGGATGAAGCACTTGCTAAGGAAGGTAACTGAAGGTAGATGATCTGGTTTGGTGAGGAATCAGGCACTATTTTTACCGGAGACAGTGCCTGGAATGACTTTATTTACTGAATATACTTTTAACAACTATTTGAGTAATTGTTATGCTTCCATTTTGTGCTATGTGGTGGATGTACAATTAAGAGCAAAAGAAGAAAACTACAATAATGATAACAAATAATAAAATCACTTCTCTTAAAGAGCTTATTGTCTAGTTCTTTAACTTTAGATTTCATTCTGTTGCTAAATACACATTTCAAATTTTACGCGATTGAATAAGCATGATAATTTTTATGGCTTAAATGTCTAGTTAATTATTTAGAAAATCTTCAAAACTTTTTTGTGGCAATGGATCTGTTTTGGTCATTGTCCTGGGTGCTAGGACTAATGCCTGAGAATCTCTCATTGTAAGCTAAAGCTCTAAAATGATATTTAAGCACAGTCTAAATATAAGCACAATGCTGTATTATTGGGTGAAAGTGTTCATTTTCAAGAGACTCTTTTTTCCAAAAAGCTCCAGACAATTACACATTCATTGCTTTCCTTAAGTGCTATCAGTTACATAGCCGCCACATAGTATTTCAACATGAGGTTAATTGCAGCTAAAGAAAAGTTTATGATTAGTCCAGACAGGTATTTTTCTTCATTGTCTAATACCATAAATCCATTAAATTCCTATCCATCTTGTCATCCTCTCCTTGAAGACTTGGTTATATGACCTGCAATACTAGTTCAGTTTCGTGATTATAATTGTGATTGGCAGAGAGCTTTCAGAGTTGCAATAAATTTTGCTATAGGCAGAGAGGAATTTGGTACCACCCCCGTTCTGTTGTGAAATCTGAATTTTTAACTATCTTATTACTGGTGAACAGTCTCATTTGGAGGAAAGAAACAAAGCAATGAATGTGTAATTGTTTGGAGCTTTTTGGGAAAGAAAGAGCTCATAAAAATAACATTTTTACCAAATAATACAATATTGTGCTTAACTTTATAATGTGCTTAAAATACTATTTTAGAGCTTTAACTTACAATGACAGATTTTTAAGCATTCATCCAAGCACCAAGGACAGTGACCAGAACATACTCATTACCCCCTAGGTTTTTGCTAAATAATTAACTGGGCGTATAAATCATAACAAAGGTGTTATGCTTATCCAATTCTTCTGGCTTATTCTTCTGGCTTTGATAATTCCAGAAATTTGCCTTGGAGGACAAGGTTTGAAATAGTTTATAGATATGTGACTTGTCATCTTATTATTTGTCGCTGAAGCATACCACTGTCTTTAACCCAATATTCTGGAATTATCCCGTGTCCTTGGATTGTTTTCATGGCCCACAGATAATCCTGGGATATAGGGGAGGCAGTAGGACTCTTGTCAGTGGAAGTGATCAGCACAGTTTCCTCCACTCTATTTTTTATTTCTTTCAAAAAGCATATTTCAGGGATTTTCTGGTGTTATGTGTATCCATGTGTGTGCATGTGTGTGTTTATAAACAAGTAGCCCATATGCCCATGATACATGTGTTCCTCCTTGAAATTTCAGTTGTTGACATGCCGGAAAAATTGGGTACATAAATTATTTCTGCCCCTAGGCACTTTAACTTGAACGGCCAGCACTTACTCCGTCGGCCACCATAGGTCTCCCTGTCCTTGGCAGCATTACGGGGGTAATATTTTTTAACATGGATGAACAGCTCTTGAAAATTTCTCCAATGTATTAAGCATGAACAAGCCTTTCTTCAACATCAGGCCTGCATGTCTTCCCTTCACATTTATTTCTCTACAACAAACATATTTATTGGGGCCATTATGAGAAAAATCTTACTCTCCATAAATGTTTGTCTTCCCCTTTGTCCCTTTTATAGGATCGTGAAGAAATGACGGAAGGTCTTGTTGGGTGGTTGTGTGTGTGCCTGTATGCTTCCCTCACCCCCCCAGCGAACTCCCTTTTATTGTACGATTGGCGTAAAGTCTTTTATTTTTAGGCCAAACATTATGTTTTAGTAGTTTGCTTTGGAGTGAGGAATGGGCTAAGTGACAAAATAGGAGATAAGCAGGACTTAAGAAGTAAATGAAAAATGCAACATTCTCTGTAACAGCATTTGCCAAACATTTCTTCCTTTACTGTACCCATTAGTGTCACTAAAGTGTACCTTGGTGTTACTGTTTTCACTGATCACGCGCTAGCCAAGGAGCTGCCCAGGATCAGTTTAAATTGTGGAAGTGAGGTAAATGAATGCTGAGATATTCATTAATTCTTCAAAATTTTTGTGGTTCTACATATTCCAACCATGTGGAACTGTGAATATATTAAACCTCTTTTTCTTCATAAATTAACCGTAGTCAGGTATTTCTTCATAGCAGTCTGAGAACAGATTAATACAACCACAATAAAGCAAATATCACAATAGAGCAAATCATGTAAATTTTTTGCTTCTTAATGCATATGAGAGTTATATTTACACTATGCTGTGGTCTATTAACTATGCAATATCATCATGTCTAAAAATGATGTACCTACCTTAATTAAAAATACTTTATTGTTAAAAAAGACTGACAGTCAACCGGTCCTTCAGTGAGTTGTGACTTTTCTGCTGGTGGAAAGTCTTGCCTTGATGCTGATGATTGCTAACTGATCGGGGTGGTGGGTGTGGAAAGTTGGGGTGCCTGTGACAATTTCTTGAAATAAAACAAGTGTGAAGTTTGTCTCATTGATTAACTCTTCCTTTCATGAAAGATTTCATTGTTGTATGCAATGCTATTTGATAGCATTTTACCAAGAGCAGAACTTTTTTCAAAGTCACAGTCAATTTTCTCAGACTCTGCTGCTGCATTATCAACTAAGTTTATGTAATGTTCTAAATTCTTTCTTGTCATTTTGACAATGTTCACAGCATCTTCACCAGGAAAACATTTCCATCCGAAGAAACCATTCTCTGCCCATCAGTAAGAAGCAACACCTCATCTATTCAAGTTTTATTATGAGACTGCAGCAATTCAGTCACATCTTCAGTCTCCATTTTGTTCTTCTCTTGGTAGTTCCACTGCATCTGCATTTATTTTCTCTACTCAAGTCTTGAGCCTCTCAAAGTCATCCATGAGGGTTGGAATCAACTTTTCTAAACTCTTGTTAGTGTTGATATTGTGACCTGCTCCCATGAATTGCAAATGTTCCTAATGGCATCTAACATGGTAAATCCTTTCCAGATGTTCTTCCATTTACTTTGACCACTTTCATCAGAAGAATCACTACCTATGGCAGCTAAAACCTTATGAAATATATTTCTTAAGTAATAGGACTTGAAAGTTAAAATTACTCTTTGATCCATGGACTGTAGAATGGATGTTGTGTTAATAGGCATAAAAAAATTAACAACCTTGTACGTGTCCATCAAAGCTGTTTGGTTACTAGGTGCATGTCAATGACCAGTAATATTTTGAACAAAATCCTTTTTTCTAAGCAAAAGATCTCAACTGTGGGCTTAAAAAATTGAGTAAACAATGTTTTAAGATATACTGTCATCCAGGCTTTGTTGTTCCATTAATAAAGAACAGGAAGAGTAGATTTAGCATCATTCTTAAGAGCCCTAGGATTTTCAGAAAGATAAATTAACATTGATTTCACCTTAAAGTCACCAGCTGCATTAGCCCCCAATAAGAGAGTCAACCTATCCTTTGAATCCAGGCATCTACTTCTCCTCTCTAGCTATGAAAGTACTAGATAGCGTCTTTGTACAATAGAAGACTGTTTCATTGATATTAAAAATCTGTTTAGTGTAGCCACCTCCATTAATGATCTTAGCTAGATCTTCCGGATAACTTGGAAAACTTGCTGCAGCCTCTACATCAGCACTTGCTGCGTCACCCTGCACTTTTATGTTATGGTGATGACTTCTTTTCTTAAACCTCATGAACCAACATGTGCTAGCTTCCAACTTTTCTGCTGCAGCCTTCCCATCTCTCTTAGGCTTCATGGAATTGAAGAAAGCTAGGGCCTTGGTCTGGGTTAAGAGAATGTTGTAGGGGGTTTGATGTTCTCTGTCGGCTACTCAAACTTTCTCCACATCAGCAATAAAGCTGTTTTACTTCCTTGTCATTTGTGTGTTCACTGGATAGCACTTTTAATTTCTTCAAGAACTTTTCCTTTGCATTTGCTCTTTGGCTGTTTGGTGCGAGAGGCCTAGCTTTTGGTTTATCTCGGCTTTCAACATGCCTTCCTCACTAAGCTTAATCATTTCTAGCTTTTGATCTAAATAGACGTGCAACTTTTTCTTTCACTTGAACATCTAGAGGCAATTGTAGGATTATTAATGGGCCTGATTTTATTATTTTTGTGTCTCAGGGAATAAGAAAAGCCCAAGGAGAAAAAGAGAGATAGGAGAACAGCCTGTCCGTGCAGCAGTCAGAAAACATACATTATTAATTACGTCTGCTTCTTTATATGGGTACAGCTCCTGGCACCCCAAAACAATTACAATAGCAACACCAAAAATCACTGATCACAGATCATCATGCCAGATATAATAATAATAAACAAATTTGAAATATTGTGAGAATTACCAAAATGTGACACAGAAACATAAAGTAAGCACATGCTGTTGGAAAAAATGGCACCCATTGACTTGTTCAATGCAAAATTGCCACAAACCTTCAGTTTGTGAAAAAAATGCAGTATCACAATATCTCTGAGGGATGCCTGTAATTATAATAATAGCTTTCTTTATTCCCTAAGGCCACAGTATAAAACTCATGTTTATATTGTTCAGCTGTCATCCTAGATTCTACAGAATCTTAAATGATCACCATTGACACAAACAGGATTCAAATGTACCCTAAATTTTGTTTTAATTATGAACCAAGACACTGAGAAACAGGCATATTGGGCCATCTGAGTAATATTGTCCTGTCCCACAGAGGGACAACTGCTCTTGGTGATTGAGAAGCACAGTGAAGTGAAATGCAATAAAACGAGGCGTGCCTGTATTCAAACCAATCCCTGCTCCCATCTGTCCATTTTCTAGGGTGCTCATTTACTACTTCATGGTAGCCAGAAAAGTAAGGCAGAGAATAGGCTTCCCTGTACCAAGTTCTGTATCAAGACTTCACACAATTCCCTTTAGTCTGTTGGGGAGCTGGGCAACTGGGATCAGAGCAGGAAGATACATTATTATGGTAATGATTAACCAGGTAAATTTGGGGCACACATCCCCTCCAATATTTATGTTTGCAACTGCATTCCATCAGGTTCATTTAGGGAACAGGCAATCTGAGTGTGCTTCTTGGGAGATGTTTCTCAAAAAGCCAATGACCTGGCTAACCCTCTTATTGGAAGCCTCTGGGAAAACCACAGAGACCAAATGACCCACTTATGTCTGCAAAGCAAAGCTGAGCAAAGATAGCAACAGAGATCAACCTTGGACTCCAGTTAAACGGTTGTCATTGCTGATGCTGCTTCTGCTGCTGTCCCTTCATTAGCCAATCTATTTCTGGGGAAATTTAGAAAGTTCTGTTTTTAATCTTCTCACCTTTAATGTATAACTACAATGCTGTACTTGAAGACGAGATCAAATTCCCAGCCCTCAAGAGAACTTTTAACGTTCTATCTTAAAACATCTTGAACCTGGGCGTATATCCTACAGAGTTCTCTAATTTTAGGACTATCAGCTACCACAGGAGTTATTTGTGTGGAAGCTTTTCTATGAGTGTATTTCATTTATCTTTTTACACATTTAATTTTTTTGTAATCGAGGTAAAAAATTTCATGTGTGAAATGAATCAATCTTAAGTGTACTATTAAATGACATAACAAATATATGTACTGTTCTTGCTCATAAGTGGGTGTTGAACAATGAGAACACATGGAGACAGGGAGGGGAACATCACACACCGGGGCCTGTTGGAGGGTTGTGGGGGATAGCAGGGAGTGGGGGGCTTGGAGAGGGATAACATTAGGAGAAATACCTAATGTAGATGACAGATGACGGGGGGATGGATGCAGCAAACCACCATGGCATGGGTATACCTATGTAACAATCCTACGTGATCTGCACATGTACCCCAGAACTTAAAGTAAAAAAAAAAAGAAGAAAAAAAAAATAAAAAGTTGTTTAAAATGCAAAAAAATATATATATATGCACTCATATAACCAACAGCTTAATCGCTGGCATCTGGTGGCTGTCCCTCATGGCACAGTCCCTTATGACTTCTTTTGGCTTGAAGAGGGAATTCCCCAACCCCTCGTGCTTCCTGGGTCAGGTGATGCCCCACCCTGCTTCAGCTCACTCTCCATGTGCTGCACCCACTGTCTAACCAGTCTTGGAGAGATGAGCTGAGTACCTCAGTTGGGAATGCAGAAATCACCCACCTACTGCGTTGCTCTTGCTGGGAGCTGCAGACTGGAGCTTTTCCTATTCGAACCTCTTGCCAGCCACTCCTACACATTTTCTTTAACCATTCATCTGTTGATGGACACTTAGGTTGATTCCAGATCTTGGCTATTGTTGATAATGCTGCAATAAATATGGGAGTGCTGAAATCTCTTCAATATACTGATGTGCTTTCTTTTGGGTATATAACTAGCAGTGATATTGCTGGTTCATATGATAGTTCTATTCTTAGTGTTTGGAACCCCCATACCGTTCTCCATAGTGTTTGAATAAATGTACATTCCCACCAACAGTGTATGAGAGGTTCCCCTTTCACTACATCCTTACCAGTATTCATTATTGCCTGTCTTTTGGATAAAAGTCATTTGAACTGTGGTGAGATGATATCACACTGTAGTTTTTGCAACTCCCTGATGATCAATAACGTTGAGCACATTTTCACTTAAATGATTGTCATTTGTATGTCTTATGTTGAGAAATAGCTATTCAAATCATTTGACCATTTTTAATGGGATTACCAGATTGTTTTCCTATTGAATTGTTTGAGCACCTTATATATTCTGGTTATGAATCCCTTCTCAGATAGATAGCTTGAAAATATTTTCTCCTATTCTGTGGGTTGTTATATATTTTTGATACTATTATAACGATCTTCTAAATTTTATCACCCAATTATATAGAAATAGAGATTATTTTGTAGATTGACCTTATATACTACTACTTTGCTAAATTATGAGTTTAATACAGTGTTTTAAAAAAAAATGCAGATTCTTTGTACCTTCTACGTCTATGGTTATGTTTTTTATAAATAAAGACTACTTTATTTCTTCTTCTGTCTGTCCTCTTTACCTTGCTTTATTGCATGGGCTGGAATCTTCAATACAATGGTGAAAACTAGTGATTACATTCTTTCCTCATTTTTAGTTTTAAGGGGACAGTGTTTAATGTTTCACCATGCAGGTTGCTGGCCAATGGTGTTTCATAGAGTCCTTTTATCATACTGATAAAATTTACTTTTCTTCTTAGATTTCTCAGGATTTTGTTTTTTAAAAATTATGAATATGGGCCAGGCATGGTGGCTCATGCCTGTAATCCTAGCACTATGGGAGGACGAGGCAGGCAGATCACGAGGGAAAGAGATGGAGACCATCCTGGCCAACATGGTGAAACCCCGTCTCTACTAAAAATACAAAAATTAGCTGGGCGTGTTGGCTCGTGCCTGTAGTTGCAGCTGCTTGGGAGGCTGAGGCAGAAGAATTGCTTGGACCCTGGAGGTGGAGGTTGTAGTGAACCCAGATTGTGCCACTGCACTCCAGTCTGGTGACAGAGCAAGACTCTGTCTAACAAAAAAAATTATGATTGTGTACTTAATTTTGTCAAATGCTTTTTCTGCACTTATTGAGGTGATCATATAGATTATATATTAACCTCCCTTTTTCTGTTAATGAGTTTAAGTATATCGATTTACAAATGTTAAACCATCTTGGCATTCCTGGAATAAATTCTAGTTGTTTATGATGTATAAGCTTTTTATGTGATTCTAGATTTAATTTACTAATAATTTGCTAAAGATTTCGTGTCTGTGTTCATGAGGGATAGAGGCCTAGAATTCTGTTTTCTTGTAATGCCTTTGCCAAATATGGTTATGGTTATGCTGACCCAAAGAGTACTAGGTGGTATTTCCTTTATATTTTCCCAAAACATTTATACAGGAATACATTACTTCTTTCGTAAATGTTTCATAGAATTCACAAGTGAAACAACCTAGGCTTAGAGTTTTCTTTGTGTAAGGACCCCATCATTTATTTAATTTATTCGATAGTGCCAGCCTATTCAGAATTTAGTAAGTTGCATTTGTCTAAGGAATATGCCTATTTCATTTAAGTTTTAGAATGTATTGACATTATTTATAATAGTCCCTCATTATAATATCTGTAGGGCCTATAAATATATCATTTATTTTGTTTCTGATACTGGAATTTGTGTTTCTTTCATGATCAGTTTTTTCAGTTTGATTATTTTTCTAATGAACGAGTGTTTCATTTTCTTTTTTGTTTGTTTAGTATTTCATCTCTTTCCACTTTTATGGATGTGATTTACTTTCTTCTACTTACTTTGACTTTAATTTGCTCTTCTTTTTCTACTTTTGTAATGTGAAAGCTTATGTCATTAATTATAAACTTTTCTTCTTGTGTATTAGAAGTATTTAAAGCTACATATTTTCTTATATCACCTTTTTACCTGCATGCTATACGTTGCTTTTTTCTATTTTAAAAAATTCTGTTAAAATACACGTAACAAAAAAACTGACCATCTTAATCATTTTATAATGTACAGTTTGATAATGTTGAATACATTCACATTGTTGTACAACCAATCTCCAGAACCCTTCATCTCACAAAATTGAAGCACTATACTCATTAAATAAAAACTGCCCATCATCCCTTCCCCCAGCCCCTGGAAAGCATCATTCTACTTCCTGTCTGTGATTTGACTACTACCTCATGTAAGTAGAATCATACAGTGTTTGTCTTTTTGTGACTGGCTTATTTCAGTTAGCATAATCTCCTCAACGTTAATTCATCTTGTAGCATATATCAGAATTTCCTGCCTTTTTAAGACTGAATAATATTCGTTATATATGTATACCCCCGTTTGTTTATCTATTTCCTGATGGGCAGATATTGGGGTGTTTTCACTTATTGCAAATAATTATAATATAAATATGACTATGTAACTATTTTTGAGACTTTGATTTCAATTCTTTTGAGTGTATACCCAGAAGTAGAATAGCTGGATTATATAGTAATTGTATTTTTTGTTTTTTGAGGAACCGCTGTACTGTTTTTCACAGTTGCTGTACTATTTTGCATTCCCACCAGTAGTACACAAGGTTTCCAATTTCTCCATATCCTTGTCAACGCTTATTCTTGTTTTTGTTAACAGAAGCCATTATAATGGATGTGAGGTGTTATCTCATTGTATTCAATTTGCATTTATCATATGGTTAGTAATGCTGGGCACCTTTTTATATGTTTATTAGCCATTGATCTATTTTCTTAGAGAAATATCTATTTTTTTGTCCATTTTTGATTGTTCATTTTTTGTTGTTGAATTATTCTTTATATAGTCTGCATGTTAACCTTTTATAAGATATGACTTGCAAATATTTTCTCACATTCCATGAGCTGCCTTTTACACTGTTAATTGTGTCTTCTGATGCATAGACATTTGAAATTTTGACATAGTCAAATTTGTCTATGTTGTTGTTGCTTGTGCTTTTAGTGTCATATCCAAAAAATTATTGCTGAATCTAATAAAATGAAGCTTTTTCTTTATGCTTTCTTAGAGGAATTTTATAGTTTTAGCTCATATGTTTAGGTCTTTGATCCATTTTGAGTTAACTTTTGTAGAGGGTATAATGCAAAAGTCCAGCTCATTCTTTTGTATGTGGATATCCCGCTGTCCCAACGCTATTAAAAAGACTGTCCTTTCTCTGTTGAATGATGCATTTTATATGGTTTAATATGTCATATTTTTATTATTACTTTCTTCTGGATATTTTCTAATTTCCTTTGTGATTGTTTTAGACAAAGGATCTATTAATATATCACTATATATTAAAGATATAATAAAGATGAATAAAGATATAGTGGTATCACATTTTTTATACTTCCTATTTGCATGGTATAACTCTTCTCATTCTTTTATTCTTAATATATTTGTGTCTTTATATGAAAAGTGAGCTTTCTGTGCATAACCTGTAGTTGACTCTTATTGTTTCATCCAGTCTTACAATCTCTGCCTTTTAGTTGGTGTACATAGTCTATTTATATTTAAAATGATACTTGATATGATTATGTTTAAGTTTATCATCTTGCTATTTGTTTTTAAGTTATCTCAGCTGATTTTTCTTCTGTTTAGCTTTACATATCATCTTTTGGGTTAATCGTTTTTAGTTTTCCATTTTAATCTCTCAACTGACTCTTTTTCTACATGACATTGCTATGGTTTGGCTATGTTCCCACCCAAATCTCGTCTTGAATTGTAACTCCCACAATTCCCACATGTCATGGGAGAAACCCATTGGGAGGTGATTGAATTGTAGGGGCTGGGATTACAGGCACACACTATCATGCCCGCTAATTTTTGTACTTTCAGTAGAGACAGGGTTTTGCCATGTGGACTAGGCTGGCCTTGGTCTCCAGACCTCAGGTAATCCACCTGACTTGGCCTCCCAAAGTGCTAGGATTAGAAGAATGAGCCACAACTTCCAACCTCATATTGGCTTTTATTTGCATTTCTCAGATGATTGGTGATGTTGAGCACTTTTTCATATAACTGTTGGCCATTTTTATGTCTTTTTATGGAGAAATGTCTATTCAGATCCTTTGCAGTTTTTTTTTTTTAATTGAGTTGTTTTTCTGCTATTAAGCTGTGTGTATATTTTTAAGACAAGTTTTGGATATTAACACTTCATCAGACATGTAGTTTGCAAACATTTTCTTCCAATCTACAGGTTGCCTTTTCATTTTAGGGTTTTCCTTTTTTGTGCAAAAGCTTTTTAGCTTAACATAGTCCCATTTATTTATTTTTGCTTTTATAGCCTGAGTTTGGGTATGACAGCCAAAAAAATTGTTGTCAAGGCCTATCTCAAGGAGGTTTTATTAGAACATATCATTTAATATTTTTATTGATTTGGGAAGGTTTCAGCCATTCTTTATTCAAATTTATTTTCCTATCCCATTCACTCTTTATTCTTCCACTGAGACTCCAAGTACACAAAATGTAACCCTGATTGATACAACCTCATGAGTACTGGGAATTTGTTCATTTAATTTTAATATATTTTTCTTGTTTTCTTCAGATTAGGTCATTTTGTTGTTTTATCTTCAAGCTTATTACCCTTCTTATATAATTTTCTATTTGTTCTTCAGACCATACAGAAAATTTTTCTTTTAAAGTATTGTTCCTTTCCATTCTAGAATTTTCATTTGTTTCTTCACAGTTTCCATTTCTTCTAGATTCCTCACCTGTTATTTATTACAACCACCTTTTATCTTATAATTGCATTTTAGATTTTGGGGTACATGTGAAGAACATGCAAGATTGTTGCATATGTACACACATGGCAGCGTGATTTGCTGCCTTCCTCCCCTTCACCTATCTCTGGCATTTCTCCCCATGCTATCTCTCCCTAACTCCTCACCCGCCGCTGTCCCTCCCCTATTTCCCCCCAAAAGACCCCAGTGTGTGATGCTTCCCTCCCTGTGTCCATGTGTTCTCATTGTTCAACACCCGCCTATGAGTGAGAACATGCGGTGTTTGAGTTTCTGTTCTTGTGTCATCTTTTTTTAAAGGGATTGTATACTGTTCTGTGAGATGCTCTGTTCCTGTCAGGCTGTTACTTTTTGTGTGGGCAGGTCTCGTTCTGATGTGAGCATGGTGCTATTCACAAGGCTCTCATTTCAGACATGATCTTTGCTACTTAACTGTGGTATTGGGGGGTTTCAGTGAAGAGCCCAATGTGCTTAGTAAAGCCTTTTCACTCAGGCTTGATGAGATGATTAATATTTTTCACACAACATGATCTCTGGTATTACTTTTCAGCTCTCAGACCTGTAGAAAAAAGTCCTTATTGGGTTTCACAACACCCCTCTCTGGGTGTGTGTTTCCCGAAACTTACTCGGGAAGCTTCAGAGAATCCCTACCTAGACTTCTGGGATTCCTTCTCTGTGTAACTCTATTCTCTCTGGTACTCTGTCCTGAAAACTTCTAGCTTCTTTGAATGTTTAGAATTCTAATGTGGGCCTCTTCTGCTCAGGTAAACCTCTGCTACTCTTGGGTTCTAACTCCCTTCATCATGACAGGTAAATGGTACAGACAGGAAACCAAGACAATCATGGGATGCGTTTGGTGTGTTTTCATTCTCTTAAGGATCACAGTTCTGCTCTGCTTGTTGCCCAATGCCTGAAAATACTTGTTTCATACATTTTCCCAGTTTCATAGTTGTTTTTCAGTGGGAGGACAAGTTTAGTATCAGTTACCATGTCACGGTGAGAAACAAAGGCTTCATTCTGTTTTTCAAAAACATAACATGCCATGATCTGGTTTTTATAGGTATTATGTAAGGCCAATATGTATATTTGTAGGAAAAACATCTTTTTCTTAATCAATATTAGTCCATCTTCCCTAGACTCTGAAAAGTTCAGTCCGTTTGTGAGAGAACAGTGCTCAAATGGTACAATATTAGATTCTACAACTTCACCCAAAAGAAAAAGTACTTATTTAATTAAACATAAAAAATCTAAGGTCTTATGTGGTAGGATGATACCACAATATAAATTGTTAATAAATTTCCTTGGATACAAAGTTAGGTAGAAAACAATGAATTGGGGGCAGAGGAGACAGGAAAAATGTCAGATTATTATGTTTTAGCCAGCTGTAATAAATGTTTCCTTGTATTCTCCTAATATAAGAACAAAACATCAAGTAAGTAAAACCCTAAATGAAATGATAGCTTTTTCATATGTCTTCACAATCCACTAGTGAAGTGAAGAAATCCAGAAGTGAATCCTGTTGTTGTCCACAGCGTAGGTGGCATTCCTTTAATGTTAAAAAGTAAAACACAAACACAAACAAAAACCCATTGTCAGGTATGCCAGCCAGGATTAACTGGTGACTTATTTGGAATGCTAGCTGAATTGTTTGAAATGCCACAATATCTGCAGCTTTCTTTTAGGTTTACATTCTTTATAGTACATTTTCATGGCTCAATTACCAGGCCAATTATACTTTTCTCTTTTTATTTGTTCTTTTTTATTGTCACTCGGGACAAGAAAAAAGAATATTGGTGACAGTCATCTCATTTATGGAAGGCTTTCAACATTACTAATTAGAATGCTCTTCAGAAAGTTGACTTGCCAATGACATATAAAAACGGTTTTCAGATTAGAATCTTCATAGCAATGGAAATATTTCCTACAAATGGAAATATACAAATGTGAGCTGACTTGCTGAGTGAATGACAAGAGTCGTCTTTAGGAGTAGGTCTTAGATCCATTGTTTCCTTTTTAAGATTTTCATCATTGACATGGAGAAGGGAGCATGCTCCTGGGTGTTATTAAAAAAAGCAATTGAAAAATCAAATTACATGGGTTCTTAATGCATAAAGTATGTCAATTCAAACATCAGGGTTTTAAAAATATTGTTTCAGCCTGGGCACAGTGTCTCATGCCTGTAATCCCAGCACTTTGAGAAGCTGAGATGGGTGATCACTTGAGGTCAGGAGTTTGAGACCAGCCTGGCCAACATGGCCAAACCCCATCTTTACTAAAAATACAATTAGTTAAGCATGGTGACAAGTGCCTTTAATCCCAGCTACTCAGGTGGCTGAGTCAGGAGACTCACTTGAACCTGGGAGACGGAGGTTGTAGTAAGCCGAGATTGCACCATTGCATTCCAGCCTGACAGAGCAAGACTTCGTCTCAAGAAATACTAATAGTAAAAATTAAAAAATAAAAATACAGTTTTAATGTTTAAATTAGATTGCAATGTGGTTAATCATCTTGAATTTGTTCTGAAAAAGATACAAAATGTAAAAGCATGTATCATAGTCAATTCAGTGATCATGGGCAGGTATAGCATGTGAGAATTAAGAGCCAGAAGCCATAATATTGAGAGCATGTGCAATAATAGTGTACATAAAAGAAAGTGTCCACACAGGGCTGGAAAGAGAAGACTCATTCTCAATACCAAGCTAATTTTGAAACTATAATTTTTTATGATGTGAGAAAAACATCACTTTTGAAAGTCTGTTCAGAATGTTATCTTTATGTTTTTAGAGATACTAGGCATTGTTTGACAAGTCATTTATATCTAAAGGTGTGTCTGGGAGTTGTCATCCTGTTGATATTTTTCCCTAAAGCATAAATAACTTGAATCTTTCACCTGTAAATTTAGTCCTGCCTGTAGCTCTTAGGACAATATACTAATGTCTCAATGTCCAATCCCTAAAAGTGAGAAAAGTCAGATAAGATTCCAGATTGAGGATTGCCTCTTGATGAACTGGCCATGGGAAGAATATCCCAGATGAAAAAGAAGTAAGGAGAGCCAAGGGGTAAGCCCTAGCCTGGGAAAGGAGATTGCAATGTGGAGGGAGAGGAGCAAGGTCATAAACAAGGTTGATATAAGAGATAGAGACTGAGGAGATTAAATACCAAGAAAAGTTGAGGAGGTCTTCCACTATTGTCTCATTACGTTTATGGTTACATGGCAGATGGGTACATTGTGCTGGCTTAA
The DNA here is from genome assembly GCF_001604975.1 of Cebus imitator. Lineage (NCBI taxonomy): Eukaryota > Metazoa > Chordata > Mammalia > Primates > Cebidae > Cebus > Cebus imitator. Next base: position 702,185 of record NW_016107357.1, read on the forward strand.
AAGTCAAAAAGGACAGTGTCTGAGATTTACCATCATCAGTCTTGCTGCTAAATCTGGCTCTGACCTCTGATCCTCCTGGATATATAATAGTGCAACTGTCTTCTTTCTGACTTCAGCGCTGCCTCTCAGTTTTAGTTTGGTGTCTGGGAACTTACCACCACAGACTTCTCTGATACCACTTACCTTTCTTTAAAAAAAAAAAAAATTATTTTATTTTAAGGTCCAGGATACATGTGCAGGATGTGCAGGTTTCATAGGTAAAAGTGTGCTATGGTGGTTTGCTACACCCGTCAACCCTAGATATTGAGCCCTGCATGTATTAGCTATTTATCTCGATGCACTTTCTCCCCATGATTCCCCAACAGGCCCCAGTGTGTGTCGTTCCCCTCCTTGTATCCATGTGTTCTCATTGTTCATCTCCTACTTATGAGAGAGAACATATGATGTTTGGTTTTCAGTTCCTGTGTTAGTTTGCTGAAGAGAATGGCTTCACCTTCATCCAATTCCCTGTAAAGGACATGATCTCATTCCTTTTTATGGCTGCATAGTATTCCAGGGTGTATATGTACCACATTTTCTTTATCCAGTCTATCACTGATGGGCATTTGGGTTGATTCCATGTCTTTGCTATTGTTAATAGTGCTGCAATAAACATATACAGGCATGTAACTTTATAATAGAATGATTTATATTCGTTTGGGTATATACTCTGTAATGGGATTGCTGGGTCAAATGGTATTTCTGGTTCTAGATCCTTAAGGAAAGACCGCATTGTCTTCCACAATGCTTGAGCTAATTCCCACCAACAGTGTAAAAGGGTTCCTATTTCTCCACAGCCTCACCAGTGTCTGTCATCTCTTAACTTTTTAATAATTGCCATTCTGACTGGTATCTCATTGTGGTTTTGATTTGCATTTCTCTAACGATCAGTAATGTTGAGCTTATTTTCATATGTTTGTTGGCCACATAAATGTCTTCTTTTGAGAAGTGTTTGTTCGTGTCCTTTGCCCAATTTTGATTGGGTTGTTTGTTTTTTTCTTGTAAATTTGTTTAAGTTCCTTGTAGATTCTGGATATTAGACCTTTGTCAAATGGATAGATGGCAAAAATTTTCTCCCATTCTGTAGGTTGTCTGTTCATTCTGATGATAGTTTCTTTTGCTGTACAAAAGCTCTTTAGTTTAATTAGGTCCTATTTGCCAATTTTTGCTTTTGTTGTAATTGCTTTTGATGTTTGTGTCATGAAATCTTTTCTTGTGCCTATGTCCTGAATGATATTGCCTAGATTTTCTTGGAGGGTTTTTATAGTTTTGGGTTTTACATCTGTGTCTTTAATTTATCTTAACTTTTATATAAGGTGTAAGGTAGGGGTCTAGTTTCAATTTTCTGCATATGGCTAGCCAGTTTTCCCAGTACCATGTATTAAACAGGGAATGCTTTCCCCATTGCTTGTTTTTGTCAGGTTTGTCAAAGATCATATGGTCATAGATTTGTGATCTCATTTCTGAGATATCTATTTTGTACCATTGGCCTATGTGTCTCTTTTGGTACAAGTACTATGCTGTTTTGGTTACCGTTGCCTTGTAGTATAGTTTGAAGTCAGGTAGCATGATGCCTCCAGCTTCGTTCTTTTTGCTTAGGATTGTCTTGGCTATATGGGCCCTTTTTTGGTTCCGCAAGGATTTTAAAGTAGTTTTTTCTAATTCTGTGAAGAATGTCAACAGTACTTTAATGGGAGTAGCATTGAATCTATAAATTACTTTAGATAGTATGGCCATTTTCAAAATATTGATTCTTTCTATCCATGAGCATGAAATGCTTTTCCATTTTTTTGTGTCCTCTCATATTTCCTTGAACAGTGGTTTATAATTCTCCTTGCAGAGGTCCTTCACACTTTGTTAGCTCTATTCCTAGGTATTTTATTCTCTTTGTAGCAATTGTGAAGGGGAGTTCATTCATGATTTGGCTCTTTGCTTGTCTGTTGTTGGTGTATAGGAATGCTTATGATTTTCACACATTGATTTTGTTTCCTGAGACATTGCTGAAGTTGCTTATCAGCTTAAGGTGCTTTTGGGCTCAGATGATGGGGTTTTCTAAATGTAGGATCATGTCATCTACAAACAGAGACAATTTGACTTCCTTTCTTCTTATTTTAATATCCTTTATTTATTTTCCTTGCCTGATGGCCCTGGCCAGAACTTCTAGTACTGTGTCAAATAGGAGTAGTGAGGGAGGACATCCTTTTCTTGTGCTGGTCTTCAAAGGGAATATTTCCAGCATTTGCTTATTCAGTATGATATTGGCTGTGGGTTTGTCATAAATGGCTCTTATTATTTTGAGATATGTTCCATCAATACCTAGTTTACTGAGAGTTTTTAACATGAAGGGATATTGAATTTTATCTAAGGCCTTTCCTGCATCTATTGAGATAATCACATAGTTTTTGTGTACCTTTCTACTCTTTAGTCCTGCCTTGTCTTCCCATTGCTATCTTCTATCTGTCTGAACTTCCTAGGTTAGTTTCCTGAGCCTGGACTTGTCATTTGTATTCACACCCTTCAGACATAGTAGCTTCCCTGCCTAAAAAGGCACTTTTAGATGGTTTCTCCAAGGAATACAAATTAGAGCAGAGTATGTGCCCACCTTTTGATGTGGAATCTGGGTACCAGGAAGAAGCTATTGCCTTCCTGAAATCTTTTTTACATAAAGTAAAAGAGAAATTCAGGAGCCAGGCACTTATCCATTAAATTATGAATTACTGTGAGAACATTAATTATTATAAGAACATTAATTATTATAATTATATTATAAACATTAATTATTTGTATCTTGGTTCGAATGAGGGACCTAAAAAACATTTTCATATATAAGAGGAGGAAAGGAAATAACTACACTGGTTACCTAATGTCAATATTCTGAAGGAAGTTATGAAAGCCAAGAAGACAACTATATTATTTTGCCTGAGCCCGGATTTGAGTGTTCTAGTTGATTTGTCTAAAACAATTGACTACAGGCAATCAAGCAAGCAACCAAAAAATTAAGCCCTATATTCTATAGGCATAATCTCATACAGTGCTCTGAATAATAACATAAATCCCTTATTCTCTATTAGTTAAGTGTTCTGAAATCATTATTGGAGATCTTTCCCACCCTTCACCATTGTCCCCCTACTCCACCCCACCTCTGTGTTCATTTATTACACACCTGTTGGGACTGTTGGTTGCTGTCGTGGTTCAGCAATACAAGCTGTACTTCAGTGTTTAATTTTAATTTCCTCTTTTGCTTTCATCATAGCCCTTGAAGACTAGAAGGCAAAGAGACTAAGGAAGAATGAATTTTAAGATAATAGACTGAAATCAAAACAAATGATCATAATGGAAGTCAGAGAGTTTTAATCCATTTTCCGGATAAATATTTTGGGCAGCCTTTCATGGAAAAAAATTAGACTTACATTTTGTGGATGGTGGGTATTTTAAATCGATGGAACAGCTTACTTCTAGGTTTCACATAACTACTTCTAGCTATTACATTCTCATGAGAATGAAATACTTCCGGTGCTTCCAAAGCGTCTATACTCTCTCATCACTGTTCTTTTGCATGCTTTGTTTTCTGTAGCTCCCCTGCTTGTAACACTTTAGCCTCTCTCTACTTCTTCCCATCTTACCCATCAATCATCTTAGTAATTAACATCAAATCATAATCGTCATTGTCAATAAAGAGTTTTCCTTGAACTCTTATGGCTGAATTAGGATTCCTTCACAGGTCCCATAACACCCTATTCTTGCACCTAAAATATTATGTGTACAGTGAAATGTTGCTACCTTTTCATTTGCTCAGTTCTCCAGTGAGACTATAAACATTTTCTATGGTAGTTTCTGTGTCTGGTTTACCATAAGAGCCCTTCTGCCAAACACCATGCTTGTCTAATAGTAGGTGTACAAAAATATTTGAACCACCTCCACCATGTTGGATGTCTATAACCAAATCTCTTTTCTAGCCCCTGTGTCAATCTTAGAAATGAAATAACAGCATTTACAAAATTTTGCTATAATTTCCAAATAAATTCTTTTTATAATTTCATTTTCCCTCAGGATATTAAGAAATTAAAGCAAGTCAACAGAAAGAGAACATGATTATGGGAATAGTGGATGTGGGCTGGGGAGTGTTATTGTTTTTACCTCCAAAAGAGTGTAGCAAATACAGTTCTTTCAGAAGGTCATTATCCAAAGGATTTAATCTGGTGCAAGGGTGGGCATCAAGAGTCTCTAAAGAGTTTAGTTCCATAATCATTGTTGTAGGGAATTTTATTAGAATGGAATGGATCTCAAGGAAGTAGCAAAGTCTACTTTCTAATAGAGAAGAATAAAGCAGAAACTAGTCAGAGGACCAGATCTTTAGGCAAGTGTGTTGACGTTCAAGGCAGGAATATTAAGAAACTGGAACACAACCCAAAAACTGATATTTAAAAAAATGGCATAAGTCCACACCATGAGTGTTGGGGGTGGAAGCTGCAGCTTTGTCAGTATGTGGACAGCCAGGGTTTCACCTGGGCACATTGGAAACCATTCAAAAGGCAGTGGTCAAATGTGAATTTCCATAGGTACACTCAGGAAAGGATGAACAGAACCTTATTTTGTAAGAACTATTATAGCAAGGCCTCTGGCAAAACTTTTTTTCTCTTAAGTTCTAAGATTGCACCAAATTAGAATTCTAATTCTAATTACTTTGCAGCAAGTAAGATTTTACCAGTCTGTATACCAAGGGAGGTTGGGGATAGTTTCTGAACAGCAGAGGGTTTTAAATTGGAATGAAATAATTTTTTTAGCCATCTAAAAATCAGGCCAGTTTTAAACCATCAACTCTTGGGTTGTTCATCATCCAATATGCTCTATATATAAAATGACACACTAAAATTGACATAAAACCTTTGGCCAAGATGACTGGGCCAAGTTCATAAAATTGTTGAACGTGTTTGCTTTACAGAGTTCTTTTTAAAATCACAATTGAACAGATAAGTGCTTTTTATACTATCAACTGCGGTAGAAGGCCTAGTGTGAGAGGGTTATAAACGTACATCTCTACCACTGGATCTTTATATTGTTTTATAATTATCTATTTATGTGTCTGACTTCGTAGTAGATTGTGAGTTCCCTGAGAAACCAACCTTGTATTTTCATATCACACATGATGACCCACACTCGGTGTGGTATAGACTAAATACTGTCCTCCAAAATCTGCCTTCCTTTACTCTGATCACATCGTTAGATTTTGGCTGTCTGTAAGTAATTTGGCAGCACTCTTAGTCATTAGTGAATATGCCCTAACTTTGTGCTGTGGTCTCAAGACAGAAAATCCAAATTATATCCATTGTATTATAAGCAAATGACAGCAACAAAATCTGGCAAATTCTCATTGACTTGGATCAATATGGTGTCACTATAAACCCAGTTGAGCTACAATCATGTTATGAATGTATTTGAAGATGTTTTTCTCTGGTAGCTTACAAAAATAAATGTTGAAATACATATTTTTAACACCCGTTTTTCTGAGCTAATTTTCCTAATAGGAAACAATATCTTCAGAAGGGTTATGATGTAAAAATATGTGGCCTTTAACAACAGACTTTATGAGTAAAAGGTCTGCCTTTCTCACATGAAAGACTATAGCACGGTGTGTTATCACCAGGTAAACATTTTTCCTAGTCCTTTTCCCCATCTTGCTCTGCCCCTTTTCCTTATGCATGGTATTTCTCTTCCCAGAAATATATTGCTAGTTCAGATTCTTTCTCTTAAAAATTCTACTCAATATTCATTTCTGGTAGTAAGGATAGGCTGGTCTAGGAAGAGCATATTCATCAATATAAATCACGTTTGAACTTTCCAATCTATTTCCATCTATTCTGACAGTCTTCTAGACCTTGAGTGAATATAATAGTCCTGTGACAAAAATCAGTTTGTTTGAAAAGTAGACAAATATTGTGCAAACCAGCAGAAAGCATTCCCTGTGTGAAAAATATCTGATTCAATGATTGAAATAAATGATGGCATTAATGTAAAAGCCTATTTTTCTTCAGTCAAAACAATTAACTTCAGTAACAAACATTTATTGAGTTGACATGGGTTCAAAAATAATGACAATAAAAAAGCTTTTATTTAGTTTCAAATCAATGATATTAATTTGTTTCTAAACCCATTATTGCTGAATTCAATACTTTTAAAAAATTAACTTCATAATCTTAAAGTCATAAATAAATCTTTTGTGTTTTTAAGTAATAAATAAAGCTTCTATACTTTGATGGGTCATGCCTCTTAATTTGCAAATGATCCATTTTCTACTTTTTGATTATAGCTTATATCCAGGGTTAAATTACATTACAACAAATTACATTGCAATGAAAGCTTTTTTTAAGAGCCAGAGCCTTTTAACTCTCATTGCCCCTACTTCAAATAATATTTGATAAAACAAAACCCTAATATAAGGAAAGTTTGATCCCTCGAGAGTTTTATAAAAGTGGTTTACCTAAATATATTTATAAATTTTCTAAAAGCTATGATAAGAACACTTTTCGAGCTAAAACCTGGTGTATACATGCAAAGGAATAAATTAAAGCCATATGTCTGAAAATTATGAAACAGTTGGACTTGTGATTTATATAGATTAAATACAGATAAAAGATCAAACACTTTTAATCTTTTTATTTTCATCTGGAGTTTTGTTTTGTGAATAAATAGGCATAAGAGGAGTATTTAGATATATTGCTGTTTGTAAAATCTACAGTTATCTTCAATTACACATCCAATGTTTCTAGTACCCCAGCCCTGATGAAAATTGCTTCTTATATTTAGTGACAAGAGCATCGAATGATTAAAAATCTCCATGCCTCTTCTTTTACAGTTTTCCATAATGGGTTATATGATCAGACATACATACATGCAGGCTATATGAATAATTTGTTGATAACAATATTGAAAGATAACTTTTTGTTATTACAAGATGATTTAATAAAACAGAGTTATTAGAAGTAATGTAAACTAATTTTTTCCATAGACCTATTTATGTTATTTGCGCTTGTTAGAAAGTACAAAATTATAATACTACTGGTAATTAGTAATCAAGTTGATGAAATGCTGATATTTAGCATGTCATACTTATAAAAAAATTCACCATTTCTCTCTCTCTCCCTTCCTTCCTTCTTTTCTTTTTTCTTTTCTTTTCTTTCCTTCCCTTTCCCTTTCCCTTTCCCTTCCCTTCTTTTCTTTTCTTTCTCTTTCTCTTTCTCTTTCTCCTTTTCTTTTCTTTTCTTTTCTTTTCTTTTCTTTTCTTTTCTTTTCTTTTCTTTTCTTTTCTTTTCTTTTCTTTTCTTTCCCTCTTGTTGCCCAGCTGGAGTGCAATGGTGCAATCTCAGCTCACTGCAACCTCCACCTCCCAGATTCAAATGATACTCCTAGTCTCAGCCTCCCAAGTAGCTGTGATTACAGCACATGCCACCATGCCTGGCTAATTTTTTGTGTGTGTTTAGTAGAGACGGGGTTTCACCATGTTGATCAGAATGATCCGGAGCTCCTGACCTCAGACAATCCACTCACCTCAGCCTTCCAAAGTGCTGGGATTACAGGTGTGAACCAACACGCCAGGCCAAAATTCACCATTTCTAATGTAGATATAAAGCCACTAGAAATCGTGGTGAGAGAGGTTAACGAAGTACACCTTGATAGTCCATTTTTTTCCAAAGAAATGGGAAGCAGAGGCATTAACTGGAGATGTGTTATAAAGCTTTAGGAGACTGAGAGCATTTTGGAGTAATCTCTGATGAAAATAAGAGAAAAACCTGGTCAAGGGCAAGAAAAAAATTCAATTATATTTTGAGCCCCCTAATGTTGGAAGAGCATATATTTAAATGGAATCTTGAAATGCCATAAATATTTAAACACCTAATATGTGCTTCGTTGTTCTAGGCATGAGGGATACAACTAATATTTTATGTAGTTCATCTCCTAGAGGGATAACATTCATGGCATTTTTTCTGGTGTAAGAATAAAGGCTGGTTGTTTAATTGCTCCAGATTTTTTTTTAAAAAATTGAGAGACAAATATGGAAGAAAGACAGAAGTTTCATTCATTTCATGTCAAGAAATATTTACTGAGCACCGTAATATCTCACCTACTTTGACAGGCGTCAAGAATTTAATAAATAAAATCTCTCTTCTAGGAGAGCTTGTAGTTTACTGGGAAAGACAGAAGCGATAGCAGATCTTGTCACAAGCATGTGATCAGTACCATGATGGTTGTAACAGCAGAGCGTGCAGGGGCAGAGATAACTCAGACTGGGAAAGTGTCAGGGGATGATGCCTAGGTATGGGGATGTCAGAGCCAAATCTACAGACGGTATGGGAACCTTCTGTAAGTCCCCAGGACATAAGACAGCCAAATGGAATCCTTGCAGAGAACTCTACAAGAGTTGATCCTCTTTCTGCACTGAGGGTTAGGCAGGCAGGGCCTGGCAATGAGTCTGGGGGTACCAAGGAGATCGTATAAGGCCTTGGAGGTGAGCAGAGCTGAAAAGATAGACAAGGTGATCAATTATAGGGTCAAAGCTGGGAAGTAAAGGCCTTGAAGCTAGGAGAGCTCTGACAGGCTGGAAAACATTTAAGGAATCAAAGACCTAGTCTCTCTATGTGGAAGAAGAGAAAGAGCAGTGAGAGCTTCCAGGAAAGTATCAGATAGCCTGAGTGGAATACCTGAGTTTAAAGAGACTGACAAGGGCTTACACTATGGGCAGAGAAGGTCCAGAATGTCTCCAGGTTCAAGGGGCTTGAAGGGGCTGGAAGTGAGGATCACTGGAGCCAAGGAAGTCTAAGAACACATGTTTTGGCTGGATTATAACATGCATTTTGTAATTTCTTGGAATGTGTCAGGAAGTGGACTCAAGAGGAGAATTGTAAGCTGGAGACTAGACTAGCCAATGATTATGAGGCAATAACCTGAAGTCATTAAGGTTATATAAGGGAAGGAGGGTTGGCTTAGCTAGACGCCATGGTCTTTAAAAGCAAAGTATTTTTCTGTAAAGGTTTCTGTGTAGCATCTCCAGGTGCTTGGGATTCTGCCGGGTACTTCCTGGTCCCCAGACAAAGGTACACATCAGAAGCCCGAACAGATAACTTGGTTAAGGCCTTCATCCTCTTCAGTCTTATCTGGGTGTTTGGTGTGTCTGCATAAACATGAGAAGGACAAGTAAATGACTTAAGTGTGCACAGTAAACCAGTGCTTGATCTAGGACCAAAGTGAAAAGATTTTTGCCTGAATTGTGTTACACTAGACTTCACTGTTTTTGTTTTATGTGTATATGTAGATGTCTTGTTGAGAGAATGTTTTTCAATAAGAAATTATTTATTTCAATACAAAAGTACTAGTGAAAATTATCTTCTTAGAATTGTAATTACACACCTGAATGAAGCCTTGCAGAGAGTAAAAGCGTTCTCTCAGCCCTGGGATTTTCTCTATGCTTCTCACACTAACGTCATGATGCTGAGATAGTTTATCACCTAGAACATGACTACGGATTCCTAAATTTGATAAAGTTTATTTCAATACACGGAGATAGAAATTTTGCTCTCTGAAGAGCTGAGCCACGTGTCCAGGACATGTTCTTAAGGGACAAACGTGGATCAAACTCAATCAAAATGTTCAGCCTGCTGTAGGTTTCTAGATATTAACTGCTTGTCTTTGTAAAAATAAAGCATCTGGTTGATTGATTATTCATTTTAATTTCAATGTTTTGATATCCTATTATTACAGATTCTCTTTTCTCAACCTCCCCAAATTGAATCTAGTCCTACAATGTTGAGTTTCTGAGAACCATCTCAACTTAAACCTTTCAGGTAGCTTTCCCAGAACTTCTTAGGCTTGCTAGTGTGACTGGAAGGGACGCAATAATTTACTTAGAGGTTTTCTGTGTTAAAATGTTGTTTTCATGGGAAGCATTGGCTGGTTTTAATATTAGCTCTGAACAGTTGCCCTTCTAGCGATGTGATTTTTGCCTGACATCCATGTAACATAACTCCTGCTATTATCTTTATGGTTTTACATGCTTTTATTACTGCAAAAATGTCATTGCCAACATTATCGTATTTTATCCTCAATACATCCTTTTGAGGCAGAACAAATGCTTTTATTCTCAGTTTACTGATGAGGAAGCTGTTACACATAGAAATGAAGTAATTTTCTCCAGGTCTGCAGACGACATTGACAGAACAGAGGCTAAAACTTGAGTCCTCACGGAATAGAATAGGCAAGGAGATTGCTCTCCTATCTTATACCACAAAGATAAAGATTTAGTTTATATAATCTTCTAATTCCAAATTTGGTTCATATATTTACTTACTTATGTATTTATTTATTTCGTTTCTTTGTTTGAGACAGGGTCTTGCTCTTTCACCCGGGCTGGAATGCAGTGGCATAATCACTGCTCACTGCAGCCTGGAGCTCCTGGGCTCAAGTGATCCTCCAACCTCAGCCACTCAAGCAGCTGGGACTATAGGCATGTGCCACCACACATAGCTAACATACATAAATATTCTTATACATTTGCTAATATATATTATTAAATACTAATAATAAATTAGTATTTAATATTCATATAATATATTAATTTATATTATATATTGAATATATACATATTCAATATATATGCAATCAAAACGTTCAGCCTGCTGCAGGTTTCTAGATATTTCCTGCTTGTTTTTGTATAGATAAAACATCTGGTTGATTATTCATTTTCATTTCGATATTTTGATATCCTATAATTACAGATTCTCTATTCTCAACCTCCCCAAATTGAAATCTAGTCCTACAATATAATATATTACATTTTATAATATAATTATAAATATTATATATTTATATATTTTATGATTATAAAAATATATAATTTAATAAAATAATTATAAATATATATTTTTAAATATAATATATTATAGTTTATATTTTATTATAAACATTATACTTTATATTATAATATAAATCTTGAATCCAAGAGAGAAAATACATCTTCCTAAGCTACCTTTGTACTTAGAAGAGTAAAATATGTCCAAATGTATTTCTAAAATGAAGACAATAAAAATATATAAAATTAAGACAAAAAAGAAGATTTTACAGCCTGATACAGACTGAGAGGGCTGAAGTCCCTGTGGGACTGTGCTAAGACACATGTATCAGTGTGCGGTGAGGGGTTTTTTTGGTAGTGAATATCTATCAAAGGACCATAAAAAGTCAGCAGCCTCCATATTCATTTTTAAATGCTAATTTTCAGATTTTGCTTCAAGAAACACGAAATATTCACATTTATACTCATTTTTCAGAAACTGGTATCTTCCTCCTTTAGTGATGCCTGAGAGGGCATGCGTGAAGATAGCTGTGATCACTGACAAATGAACATTCATTTTTTTCTTCATGACCTATCTTATATAGTCTCTCAATGATTATACAAAGGAGTTATCACATATATAGCTCGATCATCAAAGATGAGGAAGAATTAGTTTTTTGTTTGTTTGTTTGTTTTGTTGTTGTTGTTTTTTGAGACTGAGTTTCTCTCTGTTGCCCACGCTGGGGTGCAGTGACACGGTCTCGGCTCATTGCAACCTCCGCCTCCTGGGTTCAAGCAATTCTCCTGCCTCAGCCTCCTGAGCAGTTGAGATTCCAGATGCCTGCCACCACGCTGGCTAATTTGTGTATTTTAGTAGGGATGGGGTTTCACTATGTTGGCCAGGCCGGTCTCGGACTCCTGACCTCAGGTGATCCGCCCATTTTGGCCTAACAAAATGCTAGGACTACAGGCATCAGCCACCGCGCCTGGCCAGGAAGTAGTTTTTTAATAGCACCTTCTCTTAACCCCTAGCCATGGGCAAAAGGAAACCATCCAAATGCAACAAAATTCCATTATTTTATTTTCATTTTTTCCCCAAGCATTCCCCTAAATTGCCATTCCTTGCCAGCTGTGGCACATTTGATATTTCTCATTAAGAATCAACTTTATTGAACTGGAAATATCATTTTCTTACTATTTATTAATATAGTTTTAGGAGAATCCTCCTGTTTTGGTTGGTAGCTGTTCAGTTGGGTTTAAACGTGATGCACTTGTTGGCTGTTTAGCCCCGTGAGGACTGTGCTGAGACACACTTACTCAGGCTTCCTTTGAACACAGAAATGAAAATCAATAAACAATTTGAACTTCTTCGAGGAGAATTTTTCTCCTCTAATGAATATACAGGCTTGGTTACAGCTTAATTCAAAGATTGAATTTAGTGAGTGTTTTTGCCTGCACCATAAGCATGACAAACAGAAGTCTCAAGTGACATGCCCCACGGGAGACTTAATGTTTTTTTAAAAAAATCATCGTACTCTCCCACCTTAAGCCCACATAAAAACAAGACAAGTCAACTGTAATAATATTTACTCGCATCAGAGTCTTGAAAAATGGCCCAGCAAGTGTCCAGTGGTCAAATGTGTGCTGTCTACACACAAAAAGTTTTGAAAGTAAAAAATATACAGACAAAAAGAGCTCAACGAGCTCAAACAACTACAAATTTTATCAGCTAGGATTTTTTTTTGTTTTCAAGTAACAGAAAACTCAACTCCAGCTTTGGTTAAGTCTCCAACCAGAGGCTCCTGTGTGCTACAAAGGCCCCTCCTTTTCTTCCTTCTGTTCATTTCTTGTTGGTGTCAACTTCATCCGTATTCTCCATGTGAAAGCAAGGCATTTCACGAGACAGCAAAATGGCTTCCAAGGAAAAGAGTTGAGCTTTTTTTCCCTCATAACAGCTGAAAAAAAAAAACCCAGGCCTGCCTCTTGAAGAGGGTCCTGAATAGAGTCACATGCTCATTCCTATCTTTGTGACGGGAGGGACAGGATGTACTGATTCACTAAGGCCACATCCTGACATGAAGAGTGGGATTTATACCCTTTCAAGGCAAATATTGAGGTGTTTGTCAGAAGCGATTTTTCAGAAGAAATTCAAGGTACTATTTCATCAGAAGACTGGTGAGAAGACACTTACTGACCAAAACCACTGGTAGAAACAGGTAAAACAGGTTTGAAGAATGTTTACTAAGTTAGTTCATGCTACTGCTAGAATCATCTTTAAAAAGTGTGGTGATAAGTTGGCCTGTACCCATAATTTATCACCAGAAACTTATAATGTTAAGCACACAGGTTAATGAATGATAACATTTTTTAAAATGTAAGAATAAAAATGCAACTGTATAAACACCAAGCCAATACTACAAATGAAATGAAATTAACTACTTTACTTACAAATAAGATCTATTACAAATAACCTGTGAAAAACAAGATTTCACATGTCTTCTTATAAATGATTCCAGAGCCATACTTTCCTTTTTGTTTATAGTATCTTATCATTAAGTTCCTGATTTTTCTGCATGGTTTAGCAATAAATGAACTGGAGCCACAAACGGGACAAGATGCTATATTTTGTACTCCACCCTCTTTTTCATATTTACCTCTGGTAAAAGAGAAGGGGTATGCAGAGAAAACAATCTGCTGAACTGACTTTTCTTTATCCTGTGTAAATCGGACAAAACATCCTTCTGCTGCTTTATGGCAAGGCCAGCTGAAAAACCCCACAAACAAGATTAATTCAGTTAATTAATGATGGATAACGGTTTTGGGGGTTTACAGGTGGAAACAAACCACATGTCTTCTTGACACTGGAGAAAATAGCAGTTCTTTATTCTAGTCCCACATTCTTGCTTTAACTCTCATCTACTGTATCTGTAGCAGTTTTAAAATATTTCCACAAATTCTTCAACACAACTCCATCTAAATGTTGGAAACTAATTCCCATCCCGTTGCCTATGGGCTGGCCTTACTGACTTATCTTTAATAAACAGACTATGACAAAAGTGATGGTCTATCTGTCTTAGGTCATACAAAGGATTGCAGCTTCCTTTTTGCTCTTCGGCCTTTGGGCCCTTCACTCTGAAGGAAGCCACTCGAAATAACAAGAGGAGACTAAAGCAGCCACAAGAAGAGGTTCTTTTGTTAAAGAACAAAGCCCTTCTGCCAACAGCCAGCAAGAGACTGGCTTCCACCTTCCAGCCATGTCAGTGTGCCATTTTGGAAGTGGATATTCAGCCCCACACAATCTTTCATTTGACTACAATCTCAGCCTATATCTGACTTCAACATTGTAAGAAACCCTTAACCAGAGCCACCCAGCTAAAACGTCGCCAGATTCATGACTCCCAGAAAATGTGTGCTATAATCAATGTTGTTTTAAGCCACTAAGTTTGGAGGTAATTTGCTACGTAGCAACAGACAACGAATTCAGTATTCAATCTCATTTCCCATTGCTCTTCAAGACGCAAATTCTCCTGACATCTATCAACCTATATGTTAGTCAATCAGCCAACCAATTATGTGTTTACTACTCACTCTTGCTATGCCCAGCAAAATCTCACCTTTTAACTTCAGACCCTTTCCTATCTTATCTTCCCAGACTAATCCTATCAGAACTCATGTCTTCCTTCATAAAATTTCTGATTTTCTAGTCAGTAACACACAGTTTAGCCCCAAATGTTGCCTTAATTGGCTTATATATATTTGGCCATCTTCCCAAAGGGCAGAGGTAAGCAGATTTTAAAATATTCCTAAATGCATTTTTGGACTCAATAAGTCTTGATTAACTGGAGGAGAAAATTGGATCATTGAAATTTCTAAGTGTCCCTGTTTGTTTTGGAGCAAGTGCTGTGTTGCAGTTCCAGGCAGGGAACAGTCTGTTTTGCCCACGTTTACCTTTCCACTTTATCCTCGCCTAAAGCAGGGGTCAAGAAACTTTTTCTGTAAAGGGCCAGAGAGTAAATATTTCAGCTTTGTCGATCATATGCAATTACTCAACTTTGCTATTATAGCACAAAAGAGGTGACAGACAATAAGTAAATGAATGGATGTGTCTGCATTCCAATAAAGCTTTATGTACAAATACAAGTGGCAGGCCAGTTTGGGCCCACCTTCTAGGATGGTATTTCTCAACATTACTGCATCAAAAGAATCATCTGCAGAGCTTTTAAAGTAAGCACACTTACCAGCAAATGTGTTTTTGAAAAACACCTCTGAAAATTCTTATAATCTGACAAACTTGGAAAACCTGGGAAAACAATCAATCTTACTGTGTCCTCTGTGCTAGGGGTGCTTCATAGAGCTCTGAGGCAGGAATCAAAAATTGCATTTCTTGATGGCTATGATTTCTGTGATTTCATAGGGCCACATGCCTCATTTAAGGACTGACTATTAGGTTTCTCAAACTACACAGCTGTGTTTTTCTTATGTCAGGGAAGACCAACAATGGATAAAGTAATCACTTCCCCATTTCATTAAGGAAAAGTTAATGAAGAGCCAAGAGAAACCCAAGAAAAGGTTTCATTTTTTACTTGGATCTGCTTCTTTAAAGGATGCATTCACACTACTTACGTTTCTTCATGATGTATAATTTTCTGAAAAAGATAGTTTCTTTGAAAGATTAAGATTCTGAAGATGTAGAATTCAGCTACAGGACATGAAACCATGTGTAGAGCAGAAACACTTAAATCTGACCAAAGAAGTGCCTGTTATCTGCAGTGCTATGCTAGGATTTCAAATGTGAGGTTTATCTATTTAAAATAAAATTAGGACTGTAATTTTTGAAGGGGTTTCCTGTGTGCGTTCTAGGCCTGTCCTAGTCCAATTTAGCTACTTATATAGTATTTTAGGTAAGACTGTCTCTCCTTTTTTTTTTTTGCATGAGTGTTTTTGTTAAATAATTTCAATAAGCATAATCAAAGAGGAAAATATATCCTATTAACTCACCCTAATTCTCCCATGCAAATCTTTGGGTATAACTATCATAGATGTAGATGTGTAAGAGCCTGGTTTAACTTCTTAACCTCATTTTACTAACATTTTCGACTAGAAACTTTTTTGTTGTAGAGGAGGCTGTTCTGTGCATGGTAGGGTCTTTAGCACCATCCCCTATCCTCCATCTGCTAGATTCCTATAGCATCCTCAAGTTGTGACCATCAAAAACACCTCCAGACACTGCCAAATGTCTGTAGGGTCAAGGATGGGTGGGGGAGGCATAATCACCCCAGTTAAGAAATCACTGATGTGAAGAGTGTATGTATATACCCTAAGCAAAATGGAGAATAGAGACCATTTTCCAGTCATCTTATATTAAGCTCCTGCCCTCAAATATTTTCCTGAAATAGATAAGCAAAAGAAGAGCTCGTTCAAGCTATAATTATTCAGGCAATTGACTCAATTCTCCTCTTTACTTTGCATGTGAGAACACCAACAGTGATACTTAGCTCTCCTGGGCAAACTGTGCAGGGCACCAATGCTTCAGGAACACCTGAGGACCATCATTTGTGGGATCCCTCAGTAATGATTTTATAACACCCAGATGCTAGAAGAAGCATTTGCACACACTGACCCAGGCTCACTGCATTTTAACAAGTCTGTACCCAGAGAATTTAAGAGAGTTTGAGCAAGAACTAGGCAGCATGCACCATCTGGTGTTTCAAAAAATGTATATCATAAGCCCAATTAAGAAATTATATTTAGACTATTTATGAATTGGCTTATTTTGAATGAAATAGAAGAAGCCTAACCTAAAAATAAATGAGCTGGCTCAGAATTTTCTCTTAAATTGAATTTCCTAATATATTATTTCATGATAATGGGATTTTATAGAATTCAACCTAAGGGATGTTATGGGCTGAATTGCATTTCCCCAAAATTTGTATGTTGAAGTCCTAATGCTCAATATCTCAGAATGTAATTATATTTGAAGATGATGTCTTTATTTATTTTTTATTTTTGAGATGGAGTCTCGCTCTGTTGCCTAGGCTGGGGTGCAATGGCACGATTTCAGCTCATTGCAACCACCGCCTCCTGGGTTCAAGCAATTCTCCTGCCTCAGCCTCCCAAGGAGCTGGGATTACAGGTGCCCACCACCATGCCCAGCTAATTGTTGTATTACTAGTAGAGACGGGATTTCACCATGTTGGTCAGGCTGGTCTCAAACTTCTGACCTCAGGTGATCAACCTACCTTGGCCTCCCCAAGTGCTGGGGTTACAGGCGTGAGCCACCATGCCTGGCCTGAAGATGTCTTTTTTTGGTTTTTTTTTTGTTTTTTTTTTGAGACAGAGTCTCGCTCTGTCACCCAAGCTAGTGTGCAGTGGTGTGATCTCGGCTCACTCCAAAATCCGTCTCCCAGGTTCAATCAATTCTCCTGCCTCAGGCTTTTGAGTAGCTGGGATTACAGGAGTGCACCATCACACCTGGCTAATTTTTTATATTTTTAGTAGAGACAGGGTTTCACCGTGTTGGCCAGGCTGGTCTCTTAACTCCTGACCTCAGGTGATCTGCCCATGTTGGCCTCCAAAATTGCTGGGATTACAGGCATGAGCTACCACGCCCAGCCAAAGATGATGTATTTAAAGTCATAATTAACTTAAATGAAGTCTTTAGGTTAGCTCTTAATCAAATGTTACTGGTATCCTTATAAGAAGAGATTTGGACACAGACATGCACACACAGAGAAAAGACCATGTGAGGACACAGTGAGAAGATGATCACCTGCAAACTAAAAAGAGAGGCCTCAGAAGAAACCAGACGTACTGACATCTTGCTTTTAGACTTCTAGCCTCCAGAAGTGTGAGAAAAAAATTTTTGTTGTTAAACCCCCAAGGCGATGAGATTTTGTTATGGCAGCCCTAGAAGACTAATACAGACACCATGCATAGCGTGGAACGTGTGATAGAATCACAATAAGTGATCATAGTTGTTTTTTATTATTTCATCAATATTATTTTCAATTAATTTCTAAAATCCTTTACTGAGTGTGTACCCCCAGCTTCTTTGCTGTATGCTTGAGGATACCAATGTATGTTAAGACAGTGTCAACACTGCAGTAGGAGGGCAAAGCAAGCCAGTTTAGAATACAAAATGTAAAACAGCTTACTTAAAAGACGAAATAAGGTATGTGCTATCAGAGAAATCTACGTTTACAACCTTTTAATTGCAGCGTCAACGTCTAAAAATGATTTTTTCCATAACTTCTTTGATAGCAAAAGCTGACCTAAACTGAACTCATTTGAGGGCAAGACTTGGCCTTAAGCTATTAAGGTCTTACTTGATCCCATTTGGTTTGGATATTTTTGTTTCTGATTGGCTGTTTCTTTGCTGCCCCTCATGAAGTGGTGGCTCTGTAGTAATCCATCACTCCATCTGGCTTCCCCCACTTCCCTTTCTCACTTCCCTCACTCTCAATGCTCTGAAATTTCACCTTCACAGTAAAGCATCAAAGCTTAATTCCTGTCCCAATCTCTGCTTTCTTTTTTTTTTTTTTTT
>NW_016107357.1:721180-735599 GCF_001604975.1 Cebus imitator
AGACAGATGATGCTGAAAATCAGATCCATGGTTTGTGTTGTAAAGTGGTAGAATTGCAGAAGACTGAATGCAAAGAGCTTTGAGGTGTCCTATGACAGAGCATTGCCTCTAACCGGGAAAAAGTGGGACTGTGGCACATACTTAGACAAGCCTGAGACTCTTGAACCCCTAGATTTCCCTAAATGTCCTGACAAGTAGAAGCAGACTCTGTTTTATTGCTGGAAGAAAACAGCCTCCCCTTTCCTAAAGATCATGCAGCGACCACATGGGAAATAGTTCCCTTGCAAGATGATGCCCGTTATCCTCAAGTTCCATCTGCGGGCTTACAGAATGCCTTAGCCACCAACGTGATGACCCGTATATCTTAACCTCAGACTAGACAGCTGCTTTTATAACAAAGATATGATAGTTGGCTTACAACCATGAGAGCCACTGGTTTTACCACCTACTCCCTTGTCCAAAAGCAGTCAGCTGCTGACAACTAAGATGCAGGATGTGGGACATTGTGCAGGGTTGGGCTATTTTCCAGCATGCTGCATATTTATTAAGCCAAAGGATGATATATGGAATTATTTATCTAATATTAGAATACATGGATTTGAGAAACAATGAAAGTCGGAATATCCCGTCTCACACCCAGTGACTCACTTTTGGAGTTTATATTCCATGCACCTGCAACGTAAGGCTCTACCAGGACAAAGTCCTGGTTGTCAGAGGTAGAACACTTCCTCCAGAGGAAACAGCAAGAATTCATCTGAACTGGAAGCTTTGACTAACACTTGACCACTTTGGGCTTCTGATGCCAGCACATCAGCAGGAGTTGCTGGAATAATTGTCGCTGATTATCATGAAGAGCAATTGACCCTGATTTCCATAAGAAGTTGGGACTGCTACTAGACAATGCAATTAGACAGAGAGAAGTATGTCTGGATCCCAGGGGAATCTTTTTTTTTTTAATTTCCAGGCCTGGTAATACTGTTAATGGACAATTACAGCAATTGCATCCCAATAAAGAAGGGCAACCAATGTCTCAGACTCCTTGGGGACAAAAGTTCAGGTTATCCCATCAGGATTTAGGTTTTTCAAGAGTTTGAGAAGGGTTATTGCCATGAAAGGACTAAGAAATTGTCTGGGCTTATGATTGTCCTCTCAGGAAGAATATAAGAATGTCTTATGACACACACACACATGCACACGCACACACACACAAGGCCTTATATTGAAGTATGCAAACTGGACATAAATTGGGAGAATGTGTGGTTCACAGCATAACTGTATTAAGCATTTCTTATTTACTCAGATTTTCTCAGCCTCATCTGCCTTCTAGAACCTCTACTACTCGTTCTGCCAAAGGCAACACTGTCACCTAAATCTGTGGTGCTGCAACCTGAGCCCTATCAACCTTACACCCAAGTTTCTGATTTCTCCTTCTACTTACAGATCTGATGACATACCACACCACAAAATGAGGAATCTAGCTTCTCAGGTAGTTGTCAAAGGGGCCCAATTATATGCCCAGTAGTGGAAGGTACTTATCTACTTATACCATGAAATTTGACCAATGGGGAAAGGAGATGAAAAACAGTCACGTAGATAAATTTCTTCTCTCTCTAAGGAACTTCTTATATGCATTTTTTTCAGTAGCCTATGAGAATATACACTGTGCAATCTAGTGATGTAATGGAACGGACTCTTTTAAGTTTTTAAGAGCCAATGGTATACATCCCTTTCCAACTCTGCATTTAGTGATATCACATTGGTAGCTTAAAGTTAGCCATGGTTGGACTACTATTTACACCATGGAAATTGGCAGACACCACACTCCATGGAGGGATAGTTGTTAAATATTTACTGTACACATCGCTGAGCTTAAATGACACACCCGCTGACTGGCTATGTCTCTTCATGGGCAGTGGTTCTAGCTGTAACACATCACCTTGCATTGTTACTCAGCCTTTCCTGCCTCATTTCCCTTTTACTTTACTCTGCCACTTTGTATCAATTCCCAAACAAATGGTCAACATTTAATCTATGTTCAGCCTTTGTTTACTAGGAACCTTAGCCTAAGGCAGGAGTTAAATGGTGTTGAGTAAAAGGATTTCAGACATTTGTTGAAACTAGGGAATTCAGGATATTGTGGAACCCATTTTATACTATGGAAATGCCTTCTAGCAACCACATGCCAACTTGGTGGTAAGAGTGAAGAAGATGATCGCTGGGACATATTCATGTTTGAATAAGTGAGAGAGGTCTGCTATGAAACAGATTCCAGGATTATGGTATTTCACTAGTCAAGATGGTAAGGTTTATGCTCTGTAAGGCTTACTGCCGAGTTTAAAATGAGGAAACTGAGGCCTGCATGAGAACAATTAGACGCCAATTTATTCGGCTCCCGGGCGAGGTTCTATAGTCCCAGGAAAGGGGGCCAGAGAAGTCGCGCCTGACTGCTCTCAGGCATGGGGTTATATAGGGAGGGAAGGCACTCTGATTGGCTGTGGAGAAACGGACATGGACGTGGCAAGCTGCTATAAGTAGGTAGGCGGGATTTCTGGTGAATGGGCTAGACGGGCAATGCACTATTGGGCAGGTTTTGGCGGGGCCTCTTTTAAATTTTGGCAGGGTTTTCCAACAGCTGGCTAGGTGCCGAGTGCAGTGTTTAGTGTCGAGTGCAGATCGTGGTGCCGAGTGCAGAGGGGATTTCCAACGTGGGCTAGGTGCTGAGTGCAGAGTTTAGTGTCGAGTGCAGATCCTGATGCCGAGTGCAGAGGGGATTTCCAACGTGGGCTAGGTGCTGAGTGCAGAGTTCAGTGTCGAGTGCAGAGTTCAGTGTCGAGTGCAGATCCTGATGCCGAGTGTAGAGGGGATTTCCAACGTGGGCTAGGTGCTGAGTGCAGAGGTGGGCTTGGCCAAGCTAGATGCTGAGTGCAGATTCTGGTAACGGAATTTTCAGGCGTGGAGAGGGATGGGCATGTCCGAGCTCCCAGTGAGGCAACCGGCCTTACAGAGATGGTTGGTCTGGATTCAAAAGTGCCTAATAGAGATAAATACAGGAGTGGGCAAAAGACAGGGAGATCAGAACCAAAACACATTGGAAGTGCCCATGAGAGCAAAAGACATGAATAATAAATACAAAAGAGTGAGAAATTTCTTGGCAAATAAAGTTTTCTGGGGTTTTCTCTAAAATATATACAAACACATATTTTATTTCACATATATTAATCTACCATTTGCATTTGCATATATTTTCCTCTAGCCATTGGGGTCTGCTTGCTGTTCCTTAAATAAATCAACCTCAAGTGCCTGGAAGACTCAATGCCCAGATATTCATATGGCTTTTTCCCTCAATTATATGAGGCTACAGCTCAAATATCACCTCCTCAGAGAAGTTGTCTGGGAGTGCCCTATCTAGAATAGCCCTGTTCTATTTTCTCACTCAGCTTTCGTTTTCTTCTTAACCCTTATCACCATCTGGCATTATTTTGTTATTTTATTATGTGTTTATTGCCTATCTTTCTGAGTAGAGTTCAAACTCAATGAGGGCAGAGAAATTATCCATTTTAAATCCTGAGCACCTACAATAGTGCCGAGCACATAGTAGATCCTTTATAAATGTTTGTAGAGAAAATTAATGATATTCACTATGAATTAATCACATTGTTTTATAATTAAATACGTATTTTAAATGATGAATAATGAATTAAGACCCTGTGTGTGCCTAGGTCTCTCCTAGGTAGGGAGACCGTGAAGTTTAAGGCTTAATTTCCATCTTTCAGCAGTTTGCAGTTTCACTGAGGTCATAAGGCATACACACACAAGCAAAACATAAACTAACACGGTGCAGATCAGTGTGTGATATATATCACGTCTATTATGAGAATTACCTTTGACAACGTCATAAGATTCCAGAAGAGACAGAATGCTGTGCGTTGGTGCAACCAGAGAGATTTTTGGAAGAGGTAGGGTTTAATCACAATCATTAGAATTGGCTTGATATAGGGGGTA
The DNA here is from genome assembly GCF_001604975.1 of Cebus imitator. Taxonomy (NCBI): domain Eukaryota; kingdom Metazoa; phylum Chordata; class Mammalia; order Primates; family Cebidae; genus Cebus; species Cebus imitator. Next base: position 725,183 of record NW_016107357.1, read on the forward strand.
AAGGAAAGAAAGGAATATTGTTTTGGTACCCCATCTCAAGCTCTTAGCAGTATTGAATATGTTCAGTACAAGCAACCTATTAAGACCAGAAAATGGTTACTTGCTATTTGTCCACTTACTTTGTCTACATCACACACACACACACACACACACACACACACGTCATCTAGGAGATTAGATGTGAGTTTAATGTTCAAGCAGCTGTGTGTTATATTTTGAGCTCTGTTGTTAATGAGATGAATAAATATTGATTGGTTTAAGTGAAATAAGGAACACTAATTCAAGTGCTGAACTATATCTGTATACCACTTCGGGAAGGGAAAAATAAGACAGATTCTGTTTGTCAGGGACTGACTGATGTCCGGTCCAATGTCCTCACTTGGTGTCAGCCTTTGATAAAAATGAAGCCAGTTGATTTATCTGAGGTTTTTTTTTTCACTCTATTTGACAAAAAACCATTTAAATTGCCCTCATCAATTCTACTCTTTTATCCTGTTTTCAGCTCTTATTGGTGCTGTCTTATACTCTCAGCACTGCTCAACACTGGCTTAAATTTTCCATGTTTTAACTTTAATTTTTTTTAGTCCAAGAAATTCATACACTCTAAGATTATTTCAGTATCTTGGTTTTTAAAATTGGTAACTTAAAAATCAAAACTTTGGTTACCAGCACCTGAGGTTTAAGTAAAAGTCAGTTCATAGATGCAGTCTCTCACAAAATACATTTTTCTTCTTGAGCTGATTTACAGATTTGTGTAAGGCCAGGAGCCTTTCTCTTTTCAATTTCAGTGGTGGGATCATGTCTTTATCAGAGGCTCTTGAAGGAATGTTGCTTTTCTTAGTGATGTAGGAACAAAAAAAAGCTAGAAAAGTCTTTTATTTCTAAAGCTATTTATCTAGCCCATAAATATCAGACAGATTAGCAACACTACACTGGACATTAGAACAATATCTACTCATTGAGGGATTTGTGCTTGTTTTCTTCTCTTATAGAAAATGAAGATTAATTCAGTTCTTACTAATATTTACCAACGCCACTCTGGAAATTACTCAAAGGTAATTCTGAGAGGAAAACACAAATTTCTCTTTTGTGTTTAGGAAAATATTTAAATATATTCAATAAGCAGTTTCCAGAAGTTTGATGGTGAGAAGAGCAGTTCCAAGAGAAATAAAGAACCAAGTTAGACCAAACGAGCAAATCATGGTAAACTTAAATACTCATGGAAGACAAGCCGAGTAGGTTATTACTATTAAAGGCTTTACGAAACTTGCACTCAGCAGTAAAGGAAGAAGAGTAAGTACTTGAAGACTAGATTAGCATTGAGTGTTAATGAAAAAGTCTCTGATTGAATGAATGAATCAGCAAACCCTACAGAATTTTGTTACTTATTGATTAAAATACAAACATCTATAAAAACCTAGATTTATAGCAGCAAGATCTGTAGATTTATATTCCTGAGTGATGTAATCCCATTGCTCTATTTGCTGAAAAATATTCTTACTTGAAGCCAGAAGGATTAATATTGCTTTTCTGGTAATACACCAAGAAACAGTCTGATGTATTTTAAAACAAAGAAATACAACACTTACGGTGTTGTACAAGCAACATTGCTCCAGGAAACACATTTGCCTGTCAAAGCCAAACTGCAATCCTAATTTAATGAACATCATCAATTTGCTGAGCCCATCGGGGAATGAAAGAGTCTTTAGGGAAAGTCTGAAAATGAACTGTACCAATTTACTACACAGCTTTTTATTTAGGGTGAAGTGCCTGAAATACTTGACCAAAAGATTCAAGAGTTCCCTCAAAAGTGAGTTTGTTATCCAAGATTATGCCTTTGATGTTGAAGGAAGAGGAAATAGTTATCTGTATATTAAACATACTTGCCCTGCTCCCAGGCAAGTTACTTATATCTTTGTATCATAAGGTCACTGCAAGATATACTTGCTTTAAGGAACAAAAACTCTTGTGCACAGTCATAAAGAAACAATATTCGATTCATTCATTCATCATTCATCGTTATTATCTCTCTTGCCATCTGGATCCTCCAGAGACAGGTGTGTGTGCAATTTGCACAGGGAGATGAGGGCTATATTAGTGCTACGAAGAAAGGACTATGGGAGCATAGATGAAAAAAGTGCCTAAATCTGCCTGAGGTATTGGCCCTTTTATAGAGAATTGCATTCCACAAGATAAAATCCAGAACACTTAAAACAAGTATTTTCTGGGATATCTTGTTTTTCACGGTAATGGCAGCCGTGGGGTTCATTGAGCAAGCCTTAGTCAGGAGCTTGCGTCAAGCTGTGCGTGGGCCTTCAGACAGCCCTTCTGACCTCTCAGATGCCAGTGGCCGTGTTTTCTCCTCCTGACATCCTTTCCTGGCAGTCACTGTTGGTCTCAGGAAGGCGGGGGAGCACACGCTTTCATAACTGCATTAAGCTGTACCAGCCCAGCTTAGGAAGACAGGTCTTGCAGTCAGCCTGCCTCGCCTGTTCCCCACTCCTGCTCTCCCTGGACAATACCTTTATTGTTCTCTACAATTTGACATCTCCTTTTTCTGTAGGACTAGCTGGTGGTAGCTGGCATCCCCTTTTGTCTTAGAACTTTTAGACTAGAAGTGCCCTTTCTTTTCCTCTTAGCCGGCACGTGTGATTTCTGTATTTATGTATTTGTCTTCTGTATTAATGAGGCTGGGCACTGTGAAGGACACATGCACCCCTGTGTCAACATGTTGAGAGTGTCCAGGTCTACCTGGGGACTTCTCCAGTGTCCGTGAGCTGGTACACTTTTCACACAATGCCAGGAGCTCACAAGCAGCAACAGAGGCTACTGGATGGGATCTCAAGTCATAATCTTCTCTGAATCGGGAGCCAAGATCACACTTGTGGGTTTATTTCTTCCAGATCACTTGATAAATCATCTGTAGCCTATTGTGGGATGTGGATGGTTATGGTAATTAAAAGGTGGGATGAATTAGGAAAAATTAGATAACATGAACAAGGACAGAAGCCATATAAATCATTCTGAAAATTTCTTCCTGGAAACTGGATTTGTGATATTTTATTGCCTTCCCCCAACATGCCAGTAGGCACCCTGAGATCAATAAAATTTCCTAAGATTCATTGAGCCACACTGGTCTCTGTCTTTACTACATTACCCTGGATCCCAGGGAGATTACGGTCCTGATAGTTCCAACTGCCATTTACTTAAAATAACAAGTGATCTGTGCAGAGGCCAGAAATGAGAAGCAGAATTAGGGAACACGGTTTACTTCTTTAATACCTACTGCATTAGGTTTCTGAGGCTGCCATAACACATCGTCATAAATTTCATGGCTAAAAGCAACAGAAATGTATTCTCTTTTGGCTCTGGAGTCCAGTGGTATGAAGAAAGCTCTAGGGGAGACTCTGTTCTTCAGCTCTTCCAGCTTTTGGTGTGTGTTCGTATTTAATGTGGCTGTACCACTCTGATTTCTGCCTCTCTGTTCATGTTACTTATCCTTTTTTGTCCACGTCTTCTCCTTTTCTGTCTCTCAGAAGAACACTTGTCATTGGGTTCAGGGCCCACCTGAACAGTCCAAGAGGCTCTCATCTCTAGATCCTTCACTTAATTAGATGTGCAAATACACTTTTTCCAAATAAGGTAATATTCACAGGTTCCAAGGATGTGGACATGGACCTGTCTTTGGGGTACAGGAATTATTAAATGTATGTGTCAAGTTCTCTTCTAGATCTCTCTACATATTACGTTAACTTTGAATTTCAGAAATCTGTATCCTATGCATAGCTCCTATAACACCAGCAAACTGTGTTACCTCAGAGTCATTTTCACCAGTCTGGGTTGCAGTTTCCTTGATTGTAAAATAAAGGAGTCAGATTAGAGGACATCTATAGTTTCTTCCAGGCCTTAACATTTAGTAATTCTAGTCAAAGGGCAGCCCTACCCTTCCCACCCCCATCTAGAAGGGGGCTCAGATAAGACTCTGTTCAATAATACACCATGTTAATTGTGCGTCCTGGAGGTGTGCCATGTGCTTCCCTCTCTATCACCTCTGTTGACAAGAATCTCCCATCCTCTCCCTGAGACAAACATTGGTATATGTAAGATCTGAGCCCCTAATTTAAGCATTCCCTCCACCACCTAAGTACGATCTAACCATTTGTATTTTGATTCAAAGCTTTTATTATCTAGTATTTCTGTAACATAGAGCCAGGGCAATGTTACCAATCCTGAGATTTAGTCCTGTAGGAGCTAAACTACATTGGCAGAATGTTCTTTCTACGATGACCAGCACAACATCCATGAAAATGGTATCATCATAATGGCACTCATTGCTACATAATTTTCTACTAAAGGAATGGAAATAATAGAGTAGGAAATACAGAGCCTTAATTTTAGAAGGGTTGGAAGAATTTGGTTCAATTCTGTGTATGCACCTATCATCCACAGTTTTCCAGGTGCTGTATTGGATGTTAGGAATACATCACCTTCTAAAAGAAGCAAACACATTATGTTTGTACCTAAGCATTGGGACTCACGTAGGTGAAGCTAAAGAAAGTTCTCATGAAAAAAAGAAAACAATTAACAAATTGAATCAGGGCTAAAACTGTGGAAAGGGACCAAGACGCAGAGCCAAAAATTGTTGGCTTCATTGTGAAATCATGAGAAAGCAGATGCCGGTTGCCCTGCCACTGAAACCCCAGAGGGTACAACTACTCGTGACCATCAAGGGATTAATGGTGCATTTAAATTGTTCCCACTAGAGGTTATATATGCACTGAGCCACAGTGGAGGCCAGAGCTGCATGCGACCTAATGGCAAACTCCCAAATCCCCGTGCATTTTTCTGAAGGAGGATTGATAACATCCAAAGATATCATGGCAAATAGTTCAGGCATTTGAACTCCAAGAAGGCCTCAGGTCCCATAAGACCAACTGCCTGGGTTCTATAAATGTTGCACAGGGACATCTGTCCTCTGGCCAGATGTAGGCTGTGATCATGCACTTTGGTTCAGTGAACTCCACTCTGCAAGGAAGGAATTAATCATCATACTAACTAAGGCAGAGGGTGCTGGGATACTATGTTAAGTGCACCAAATGTCTCCACTAAATGTCACGGTGAGCCATGAATTTGGCAAGCTCATACTCAGCTCCAGTTAGCATTTTCCTCTAATTCCCCAGCAGACAGTTTGGCCTGGTTGGCAGCTCGCTCGTGAGAGACCCAGAAATATATAATCAGTTCAGCTAAGCAAGCCCCAGAAAAGAGATTCACAGTGGAAATAATATCCAGGTTTAGTCTCAAGTAGATTGACAGCGACTTCTCAACTGGAAATGGAAAAAGCATTGTCACTCAGAAGCAACTTGCATGTAAGAAAGCCAGTAAGGTTCAAGTTCATTTGTGTTGACCACAGGCCATCGTGACAAACAGGCTAAGACAAAGCTCAGCGTGGAGACACATGCTCATGGCAGCTCAGGTACATGGCAAGTCAAAGAGATATAGCATACGATAAGAGAAAACTAATCACGCTCAATGCCAACCTCAAAAAATGCCAGAGAATGCCAGGTGTCCTAATTATTTGGAATAAAAGCTTTCATGTGACACACAGGAGTTGTTCAGGGGCTGGAGCCATTTAATATTTTCATAATTCTTTTCCCCTAGTGCCAATTTTTTTTCTTTCACTAAGTGCTAAGGGCTGGGAAATAGAAATTAGAAACAGAAAGACTAATAACAGTCGATAATACTATTCTTACCCCGATTAAGCTTACAGTTGAGCAGAGTTACAGATATTAAATTGTCATACAAAAATATGTGAAATTGTAGTTGTGCTAATTTTTAAATGGAAGAAACGTATGTGGCTCTAAGAGCACATAATAACCAGTGTGAAGCCAAAGATTCCCAGTAAGAAGTTGAGAACTAAGTTGAAATTGGAGAACAAGCAGGTGCTAACTTGTGGTATTAGACAGAGAGGACAAGTAACTGCCAAGGGAAGGAGAGAGACAGGTGAGTAGCCAGAGGGACCTCTGGGATCCAGGAAGATAGAAAGAGAGAGAGAGAGACAGAGTGTGTGTGGTGTGTGTATTGTGTTTTAAAGAGACCAAAATCCTGCAGAATGTTAAAGTTGGAGTTCATATGGTCATATGATGAGTGTATCCTACATGAGCTCTCTAATTCTTCATATATTAAGTTGAAAAGTTTTTTCCTCATTCATAAGGAAATTATGAAAATATTCTTTGTCTATTTTTGTGAGGCCAGTCTTGTCACCGTTTTCATGTGTTGTACGCCCAGGCCTATTCCTACCTCTGTGGCCTTTTCCAACATTTTTCTTTCCCACACTGTTTTTCATTTCCCTTTTCCATATTGCTTGGCACACCTAGCTAACAACGGACTTCTCATTCATGTGGTGGAGCCTGTGGTTGGGTCTCTACTTCTGAGTCTATCTGAATTAAAGATAGTTCAGGGCTTTTCTATTAAAAATGGTGTAGTGTTCACAGACAAATTACTAAACACTGAACAAATGTTCCATTAGAAGATAAATTGTTTCTTAGAAAAGGAACTTCTTGCAATTAACATCAGTAAGTTGGTTATATATTTTTTGTATTTTGTTTTTTGAGAAATAGCCCAAAAAATAGTCATTGCTTAATATTTTTATGGCCAAAATATATAATATATTCTGTAACATACAGATTTTTAATAAGTCTCCTTAACTTGAAGGGAGTCTTACCAATCGATCTTCTAAAAATGTTTCCATTTTATTATTTTCATATTTAGCTTTATAAAGTGTTTTCTGAATGGATACCAACACACTAGATATTGAGTGAGATAAATAAGTTCAGTCAAAAAATCATAAGGTGGAACCTGATTCATCTAAGGCATATAGTCTAAGCAAAGAAAAAAGTAAAGACTCATTTATTCATAAATATTATTCAGCACTTATGTGCCAGTGAGGCACTAGAAAAATATTCCTGCATTTTCAGGGATTTGAGTCTCTAGGCAAAGCTACACACTCAAAGAAAGAAAATGTCCGCCATAATTTTCAGTCAGCTTGAACACTTTTTATTAGCATCGAAATAAAACAAATAAGTATTCTAACTTTGCCACTATGTAGACCAATTACAAATTTAATCTATTTAAAATCTAATTCCCCACAATGTACTGACACCAAGCATTTAGATACAGTTTTATAACAAGAATATGATTTGCAGAATATCCAATACAAATGACCCAACAAGTGTATACCAGTGTTTAGGAAATGCAGGTGCTCTACGACCAGGAAGCTTGCTGCTTATTATATGTCTCTTCTTTACAACAACTGTATATGAGGGACATGGACTGACAGATGAACAAGATTTTCATGAATTAAATTGTGTTCCCCACACATACACATACCATATTAATGTGTTGAAGCCTTAACTCTTAAATGCTCCTGTATTTGGAGACAGGGCCTTTAACGTTATATGAGGTCATAAGGTTGAGGCCCTTTTCTGATAGGAGTGATATCCTTAAATAAAGAGGAAAAGATACTAGGGCTCTTTGTCTGTCTGCATGTACACAGAGAAAAGTCTTTGTCATGACACAGTCAGAAGATGGCTGTCCACAAACCAGGAAGAAAGCCCTCATGAGGAACTGAATTTGCCAGCACCTTGATCTTAGACTTCCATCCTCCAGAACTATCAAAAAACAAATTTCTGTTGTTTAAGCCACCCAATCTGTGTATTTTGTTATGGCATCTTGAAGAAACTAATAGAAAAATAAACTAATATTTATTATCTGCTATGTTCCATTATCTGTGCTTCATAAAAACGGCCAATATTTATTGAACACTTATGAGGGAAAACATTCCTAAGGTATAGTCTTCTTTTGTATAGTCCAAGATGATTTACTGCTATGTCTACCTTCCAACTATAAGAATATGAAAGAAGGATAGGAACATCCCTTCTCTTGGAGTCACTACCTAGAAATCGCAAGTTATATTTGGTTGCATCCTACTGGGCAGAACTTAATCACATGGGGGCTCTTAACTGCAAGAGAAGTTGAGAAAAGTTGTTCAAATCAGAAGTTCTATCATTGTCAAAGAAGGAAATAATTCATATTGAAGGACACCTGTCAATCTTTTCTACACACACATCCTCAAGTGGACTTAGATGTTCCTGAATCAAATATTTAATGTTTGTAACTCTGCTGTTATGCTGAACCCTGACTCCTCTGACTAAGCCATTGGATAATGTTACCAGCTTTTTGGGGGCTCCTTCTGCAATGAAGCCAGTCTATCCAATTGGGGATTAACCCCAGTTGCTTATTGTCCTCATAATGGAAAGAACACAAATTTTTCTCATAACCAGAGAAGTAAAATGATTTGTTTAAAGCTTCAAAGATAGTATATACATAACTGGTAGTTGAATTGAGGTTTTGGCATTTCAAGTATAATTTTGTTCCCACTTAACTACCAGATGACTTAAAAGTACTCTCTAAATCACTCTAAGATTCATAAATGGACTTATTTCCCCATATTAGAAGACATTTGTGAGGCAGTTTGGATGGTGAAGACCAGTTGGAAAAAATGGAAATAATTTTTGTGTTTGGTCTATTTCTTGCTTCTTAATTGAATTTCAGTCTCTGACTAATATTCCATGATGTGAATGTATCACAGCTTATAATATCTCCTATCACTGTATATTTAGACTGTTTCCATTCTATTTCAGTGGTATTATAAACCACACTGCATTAAACCTAATTGTGCTTAAATATTTATATGGGATGAATAGTGCAACTGTTATACACATTTTAAAGTCTGTTGATTGTCTGTGGCAATGTTGTTAAACTGCTGTCCAAAAAGACTTACTAACATTTACCTCCATCAAAAATATATGAGACTAAAAGTTGAGATCTTAGATTGAGTCTCTAAAAGCAAACCCTGTAATAAAGTTCTTGATGCAAGTGATATATTCAAGAAATACTTCCTGGGGAGATGAGTAAGGAAGTAAGGAACATAGCAGGGAAAGGAAGGAAGTCATGCAAAAATGTACCCCCGGCAAGATGTTCCATAGAGGCAAGGGAGCTGGATATCCATATACTGATAGTCATTTGTCAGGTCCACCCTGGGGAAGAGATAAACCCAAGCAAGCATGTGTAGCTCTCAGGTAAAGCAGTTCCAGTAACCTGAAGGCAGTTCTCCAAAGAAAAGATTCAAGTTCCAGTCATTAAAAACACAGGGGAGTTCTGTAAATGTCTATTAGGTTTGCTTGGTCCAGGTCTGAGTTCAAGTCCTGGATATCCTTGTTAATTTTCTGTCTGGTTCATCTGTCTAATATTGACAATGGTGTGTTAAAGTCTCCCACTATAATTGTGTGGGAGTCTAAGTCTCTTTGTAAGTCATTAAGAACTTGCCTTATGTATCTGGGTGCTCCTGTATTGGGTGCATATATATTTAGGATCGTTAGCTCTTGTTGTATTGATTCTTTTACCATTATGTAATGTCCTTCTTTGTCTCTTTTGATCTTTGTTGCTTTAAAGTCTAATTTATCAGAGATGAGAAATGCAACTCCTGCTTCTTTTTTGCTCTCCATTTGCTTGGTAAATCTTCCTCCATCCCTTTATTTTGAGCCTTTGTGTATCCTTGCATGTGAGATGCGTTTCCTGGATGCAGCACACGGATGGGTTTTGGCTTTTTATCCAATTTGCCAGTCTGTGTCTTTTGATTGGGGCATTTAGTCCATTTACATTTAGGGTTAATATTGTTTTGTGTGAATTTGATACTGCCATTTTGGTGCTAGCTGGCTGTTTTGCCCATTAGTTGACACAGATTCTTCATTGTGTTGATTCTCTTTACCATTTGGTATGTTTTTGGAGTGGTTGGTACTGGTTGTTCCTTTATATGTGTAGAGCCTCTTTCAGGAGCTCTTGTAAAGCTGGCCTGGTGGTGACAAAATCTCTGAGTACTTGCATGTTCACAAAGGAGGAAGTCAAATTGTCTCTATTTGCAGACGACATGATTGCATATCTAGAAGACCACATCGTCTCAGCCCCAAATCTCCTGAAACTGATAAACAACTTCAGCAAAGTTTCAGGATACAAAATCAATGTGCAAAAATCACATGCATTCCTATACACCAATAACAGGCTTAAAGAGAGCCAAATCAAGAACAAACTTCCATTCACAATTGCCACAAAGAGAATAAAATACCTGGGAATACAACTAACAAGGAACGTAAAGGAACTCTTCAAGGAGAACTACAAGCCACTGCTCAACGAAATAAGAGAGGACACAAACAGATGGAGAAACATTCCATGTTCATTGTTAGGAAGAATCAATATCATGAAAATGGCCATACTGCCCAAAGTAATTCACAGATTCAATGCTATCCCCATCAAGCTACCAATGACCTTCTTCACAGAACTGGAAAAAACCACATTAAACTTC
>NW_016107357.1:736874-747577 GCF_001604975.1 Cebus imitator
AGATGTAGGTGATGGGGAGGAAGGCAGCAAATCACACTGCCACGTGTGTACCTATGCAACAATCTTGCATGTTCTTCACATGTACCCCAAAACCTAAAATGCAATAAAATAAATAAATGAGAAAAAATAAAAAATAAAATAAAATAAAAATAATAACACAGGGGGCTGGGTGTGGTGACTCACACCGGTAATCCTAGCACTTTGGGAGGCCAAGGCAGATCACCTGTTGAGAGTTTGAGACCAGTCTGACCAACATAGAAAGCCCATCTCTAGTAAAAATACAAATGTAGCTGGGCATGGTGGCTCATGCCTGTAATCCCAGCTATTCGGGAGGCTGAGGCAGGAGAATCGCTTGAACCTGGGAGGCAGAGGTTGCAGTGAGCTGAGATCGCGCCATTGCACTTCAGCCTGGGCAACAAGAGTGAAACTCCATCTCAAAATAAAGAAAAACACCACACAGGGAAATTAGTAATGGGGGGCAGTGGAGGTTGTATATGGAAGATATTATTAGAAACCTGAGAAGATCTGGGCAAAACACAAACATTTTCTGCTACAATCCACCCCTTACCTGCTCAAATTCTATCATATTTCAATTTGTCAGTGCAGTGGTTGCTCAAAATTTCAGGGCAAAAATTCTAAGTGGAAAGTGAATGTAATAAGCGCCAGTCTCTACTGCTACAAATTGGTTCTGAAGTGAGAATGTTTCATCAACCCCTCTTTTACCATCCGTTCTAATTCTTCTCTACTCCTACTGAATTTAACAATAATGCTACACCCTACTCACCAGCACACTCTTCATTGCTCCAGTGAAGGAAGTTCCCTCTGGGCTTTCATGAAGAACTTAGTCATGCATACACCTCTAAATCCTTTTATTCATTTCTCAGTAGTCTTCCAGGTCACTATTTGTTTCAGGCCTCAATGAGCTATTCTGGTGGCAGAGGAATAGTTCCAGGTGCTGTTGTGAGAGTGTTAAATACTGAGTCACAGAAGAGGGCCCTATATCAATCAGCTCTCCCTTATTTACCATCTTGATCTGGCATCCTCTAAATCTACTTCTAGTCATGCTCTCCCAGTATCTGAGAGTACATGTTACTCAAGTACTACAGATTTTTTTGGGCAAATAATTCATTCCTTGCTTAATAAGACCAAACTCTCCCTAGTTCAGTCATGCTGAAGCCTCACCCTGGGTGTCCTTCTAGTGAGGAGGGAAGGTGGGAGCAGATTCAGAGGAGAGCAAGCATTGCGTTTCAATGCATCTGCCTTAGTTGAGCCTTCTGAGTAACCTCCAACCATGGAGGTGACTGCTATACTCTAGTAAAGGAGAGAATTGCAATTTTGCAGGCTCTGGCGGTCCAACAGAACCTAGGGATCCAATTTTCTGCAGCACATCTATTCAGATATACCTGTCTTGAGTCTCGGGGTCCCCTTTCTTTCTTGATAGGGCCACAGTTTTGGTGCAGGGCATTTGGCTTGGTTGTTAAGTTCAGTCTTCTCTGAAGTTTGGTTACTCTGACAATTGAACCCTATGCCTGGCCTTAAGTAGATCCTTCCTCTGGCTGAAGGATGTGTTTAAAGTCTTGCTGGCTTTCATTTTATGCCTTAAGTTGACAGCTGACTGACCCAAACCTGTATTTTTTTCTCTTTGATGCACCAGTGACACTCAGTAACACCCAACCAATTTCACTGTTCTTATAATTATTAATTTTCCCTTTCTCTCAAACGCAAGCAATGTTGTATGAGTCAAAGAATCCTTCCCATCTTTAGTCCAGCCCAATCTAACAGAGATGGAAATCTTACTATCTATGCTGCTGCCAGGATGGTCACTCCTCAGCTTAGTACTAATAAAGGGGCACTGCGTTTTCAGTGGCCTTCAAATATCCAAATCCAGAATCCAGTCTACATTTCCTGCTTCCTTGGACCACTTCTGCTATCAGCTATCTCAGGGCTGTTCTGCAGAAGCACTCACTGAAGTGGGGAATCATAGGCAAACAATTTCAGAAAATTATTGGGAGAAGACTAGTAATGTAGGATAGGGACAGAGAGGATGTCCAGCATGGGTGTAATCTCAGGCAAAAGTCATTCTAAAGGTAGACTTCAGCCTGATCTCAGAGGGAAACTCTGGAGTGTAAGTGACACCTCAGAGCTGTCCGAGGCTGAGGCAAAGGAGCTGGACTTCCCTACCTTTATATCTGTCTTTGGAAAACAGCCACCCAGTTGGATTGTAAATGCCTAGATATTTCCAAACCTCTGTATAATGTGGGCACAATGGTTCCAATGGCCCAAGGGGCATCCTCCAGAGAAAAGCTGCAGGTGCTGGTCCACAGAAGGGCAGGCACGGAGAAGTGGGCGTGGCGGGTCAGAGATACACAGAGAGGGAAAGAAGGGATCCTAGGCATCCAGGCAGAAACTGATATTGTCTGCTACAGTTCCATCTCGCTCTTTGTTCCTGTGCTTCCTTTTTTTGTTTTATTTATAGGAATTCTAATTTTTTTATTTTTAAGATTCAAGTTTAAGTTACCTTTGGAATGGGTATAGTTTGTATGCAGAATAAAATAAAAAATGTCAAAAATCATGTAGTGTAAAAAATCTTTCTCCTATATATCCTTTCAGAAATATCCCATGGGACAGATGCTGCATGGTGCAAAAATCACCAAGTCTCTTGCTTCATGTACATGTCATCCCTTTTTACAATTCTATCTTCTGATTTAAAGGAATCAATTCTTTTCTGCATGGAAGCCCAGAACAAAGATGACATCCCATAAGCAAAAGTGAAACAAACTAAAATTGTTAAGTTATTAAGACACAACATGCAGAAGAAAAGACTAACAGTGAGGTCAAATTCTCCATATATTAATTAGCAAATTATCATTGTACTAGAAAGCAATAGTGACTATTATAAATTTAGGGGGGAAATGTCTTAATCAACAAAAATGTTTCTCTCAAAATAAACCATCTACTATGAATAAAGAAAAATCATGACAGTCGGCTGGTGAAACACTGGCTTATAGTGAAAGACCATGGATGGGTTTTAGGGTCATTCATCTGACTAGACCTTTAATGGACAATGAGGATTTTACTTATTTGAGAAAAAAAAATCAAAGTGTCAAAGTAAAGAGAACAACAGGTAGGAATAAAAAAACGGATAGACAAGGAACAATGGCAGGAATAAAAGACTAAGGTCTGTATATGGCCTTAGTTTTGCCGGGAACTTGCTGTGTTATCTTGGTCAGTTCACTTAACCGTGTGTTTCCTTGGTCATTTGTAATCAACATCTAGGAGTATCATAGGGATGAATGAAAAAAGCATCCTCAAAGAAAAGCATTTAAATTTAGATAATCGATATAATTAATAATAATAATGCTAGAGTGAGGGATAGGGCTGGTAGGCAAGTTTATTTTTTTAATTTGATTTACTTTTAGATTGTCACTATTGTTTAGCTATCTGATTGAACACGATATCTACTGAGATATTTACAGGTTTAGTTTGTTTAGAGATAGAAATGTGCAGTTTCACTATTAAGAATGCTGTTGTGGAAATCCGGGATATCAAGTGAAGACCGAAGACATGGTCAGCTCCTAGTTCTTACATTTTTTTGCCTGACAGAGCTTATCTTCATGACCCTTGGTATGGTTGTAAGTAGGTACGGAGGGAGTCATATTGTGAATTTAAAATTTGCACAAACTAGAAAAACCAAGCCTACAACTGATTTGGATATTTCAGTTATCAAATGAATGGATAAAATGACCATTTGTGTTCATTTATTGTGTTGTCTACTAGCACAGAAATATTAATAACTGAAAGTACTAGATCTCAAAATCTATTCATACTTACCTGGTGATTGCTGCAGGTGCCTATGAGATGTCTGAATATTACAGAGTGGGCTACACTAATCCTGAGGATAGCCACTGTACACTACCAGGTTCTAAAGTGGGTTGTGCTGTTGCCTGAATTAGCCCTGTATTTATTTTGTATTGCTGCTGTAAGAAATTACCATAAACTTAAAGTGGCTTAAAATAGCACAAATTTATTATCTCAACTTTGGTAAGTCAGAAGTCCAGGTACAGTGAACTGATATTGTGCTTAGAATATCAGAAGGCGAAAATGAAGGTGTTGGCAGGGCTGCATTCCTTTCTGAAGTCTCTAAGCATCTACTTCCAGCCTCCTTCTGATTGTTGGCAGAATTGGTTCTTGCGGCTGTAGGACTGAGGTCCTGTTTTCTTGCTGACTGTCTAGTGAGGACTGCCATTAGTTCCAGAGGCCTCTCTCCCATCCTTGCATGTTAGTCCCCTGAATCCAGAGGCAGAAATAGTGCATTGAATTCTTCTCACATGGAGAAGGATTCAGTCTCTTCTCCCTCCTCCCGTTGTGCCGCATCTCTGTGACTGGCTGTTCTGCCTTCCTCTTTCAAAAGCTTGATTAGATTGGGACCACCAGATAATCCAGGATAATCTCCCTATTTAAAGCTCTGTAACTTAATCATATCTGCAAAGATCCTTTTGTCGTGTAGCATAACATATTCACAGGTTCTGGAGATTAAGGTATTATCCTGCCTACCACAATCCCAAATGCCAAAAGATAGGTAATTATGGGGTAATGTGTTCTCATGTCATTACATTCCTTCTAGAACTACTAATTGTAACTATTATCTACTGTCTTGTTTACCTGGGAAGTATTACCGAACTACTGGAAGCAGGCGATATACTGGGATGGAGACTGGGGGGCATACATTTTCTTTTCCTGTTTTTCTCCATATGGAGAAAGATTCTCTAGTAAAACACTCCTGGCCTCTCTTATACATTCCATTCTTCCCCACCATTATGTGACTTTGGGAGGAGGACCAAGGACTGCAGGTTCAGCTCTTGTTGAGAGTCACATTTAGGATCTGTCTGCCCAGGGACTGGTCGGCTCTTGGCCACAGGCTAAGCTCAGAGGTAAAAGCCTTGCCTCTATGGAGGAAGGCCTGCAAGTTTTGTTTAGTGCTGCATATAACTGAGTGGATATATTCAAATGGATGAGGTCACTCTTCCACGCCAGCTCAACCATGAACAGGTCAAGCTTAGTATTTCAGATTGTTGAGTAATTACTACATGCAGAGTAATATTCTTGGTACTGGGGAGTAGTCAAAGATGAATTAGAACTTCTAATTATAAGACAGCAGAGAAAAGATGCCCTTTCTCTTCTCTCTAGTATCATTTCAATAGAAACAATATAATACAATAAATAATAGTTAAGTAGAAGAGGGATGAAAAAGAGAAAAGCCATATATGTAGTCTGGTTTCAAGGGAGGAATAATGGAAGTTTGGAAGATATAAAAATAGAGTAATTTTGCCATTGTTTGATGTAAGGGATAGTAGATATTGCCTAAAGAAACAATATTTAACACATTTTTAAAAATTTGTTCTAAATGTATAATTTCTAAGATTTTATTACTAGGCAGAATGCAAGCTTTCAGAAGAAACCTATATTTAAAAAGCACAAAGAAAATCTGAATTATAGAATAAAAGATCGAAAATAGCACAAAAATAAGAATAACATTAAAAGGTAACAGCTCCATAACTGAAAGGTGTATTTTATATCAGTAAATATAAATGGGATACACTTTTCTATTAAAACATAAATTCTTTCAAATTGGATCAAAATGTAAAATCCAACCATATAATATATCCAATAAACATACTTTTAAAGCACATTGACAAGGCCAGGTGCAGTGACTCACACCTGTAACCCTAGCACTTTGAGAGGTCAAGGTAGGTGAATCACTTGAGCTCAGGAGTTCAAGACCAGCCTGGGCAACATGGTGAAACCCATTTCTACTAAAAATACAAAAATTTGCCAGTATGGTGGTGCATCTCCGTAGTCCCAGCTATTTGGTGAGGCTGAGGTGGGTGGATCACTGGACCCCAGGAGGTCGAGGCTGCAGTGAGCTGAGACTGCATCACTGCACTCCAGCCTGGGTGACAAAGTGAGATCCTGTCTCAAAAAAGAAAGAAAAGGAAAGAACATCAAAACACATTGACAAAGAAAGATTGAAAATAAAATGATATACAAAAGCTTATTTTAAGACAGTTAACTGCAAAGGACATAAACTATTTTTTGAACATATGAAAAGGACTTTCTTCATGAAGTACTTAAAAGTAAAATTACCATAGAAGTGGCTTTTCACCTATCAAATTTATAAAGATCAAAAACTTGGATAACACATTGGTTGTCTGGAGGTGTGAGTAAATAGGCATTCTCCTCTATTGCTTGTGGGGCTGTAAATAAACCCATTTACGGAGTGCAATTTGATAACGCCTCCTGAAATTACAAATGCATCTGCTCTTTGATTTAACAATCTCAGTTTAAGGAATTTATTGTAGAGTAATATTCATATATATGTACAAAAATATTCAGTGGAGTATTGTCTATAAGAGCAAATGGTTGAAAGTAACTCAGATGTCGATCAGTCAAACTTTTGGAACTATTAAATATAAAAATATATGTTAGTATGAAATTAAGATTAATATATAATACATATACTTAATTAATTATAATTATATTTATAATTATATCTATATAATTATAGTTATAATTAAGTATGTTATATATTAACATTAATTATATATTTATATATATATTATATATAGTATATATAACATATATTATAATTATATGTCATATATTATAATTAATTATATGTATTATATATTATATATTAATATATAATACAAATAATTATAGTATATATATTATATATAGTAAATGTAGTATATATATAAAATTGTAGTATATAATTATACTTATTAATTATAAATATGACTATAATTAACTATAATTAAGTATAATTAAGTATATGTATTATATGTATTTTGGTTATATGTATAATTATGTATATATTTATTATATTGTATGTATATTTATTATATCAATTATACTATATGTATTATATGTATATTAATTATATATATTATAGTATAATATATAATATATAATTATAGTATATTATATATAATAAATAATAATATACATATAATACATATAATATAATACATATAATTAATTAGTCTTAATTCTATATAAAGATTAATATATATAATATAATACATATATATTAATCTTACTTTCATTATATTAAGGGAAAATTAAGAGAAGAAAAAGATTCACTATCAAGGATCATTGCTGGCCCACATGGGGTTTTTGTACAATTTAGAAAAAGATGTCCTCTTCTTTTGCATACACAGTTGTTGTCTGGACCTATTGTTTGTGAATGAGGCAGGAAAAGATTTTATCTTCACTCACTTCCTCAACCTCATACCCTTATGGAGGACAAAGCCAAATGTGGCCACATTGGCTCCAGAGCAAACGCTTACATTACTTTTAAAGATGACATTTAAGAAGCAAAGACATCTATTCTTTTGGCACATAAGCATACTATCAAACAATTAGCTCTCTTCTCTGAGCATAAATAATGTATTGATGATATCTTAATATAACCCACAAGGAAAATAATAATTGGTGAATCTTTAAGCTTTAATCGTCTAGTGGAAAGAGTTGTATTTTATTTACCAGACTATCTCAATTTACTTTCTGAATTGAATTAATTGATTAGTTAATTTAGTGCTTAATATCACTTGTGACCTGTGAATAGCATCATTAAACTTTAAATTAGTAAAGTTTGTAAACAATGAATTGGACCACATTATCTCAGATTTTCATTGAATGAATGTTATCAGCTACATTTATATGATGCCAACACATCCTTATATTTAATACAATTAAACTATTAAGTCAGTTATCTAAGATTTTGGTCCATGTTGTGCTTAGGTTGGTTTGTATTACAGCTGATAAAACAAATAAATGGTACCATTTTGGTAACAACACAGATATTCCCAGTTGTCTGGCATCTTTTCTCTTGAATGATCAGGATTCACAGACCCTTCCACCTTGTGCTTTGCTATGACCTTGAGTCTTGGACTTGTTTGCATATAACTGATAGAAAAGTAAAGAGTAGGAGCTGAATGCAGTGGCATATACCCAGGAACTCAAGAGGCTAAAGCAGAAGAATCTCTTGAGAACTGAAGTTTGGGACCAGCCTGGGAAATATAACAAGACTCTAGTTCTTAAAAAAAAAAAAAAAAATTAAAAATTAAAAATTAGTCAGGTGTCGTGGTGCAAACCTACAGTGCTAGCTACTTAGGAGGATAAGGCAGGAGAATCAATAGAGCCCTGGAGTTTTGATTACTCCATTAGTGAGGCTGGAGTATGATTACTCCACTGCACTCCAGCCTGGACAGCAGAGCAAGACTCCAACGCTAAAACGAAAAGAAAAGAGTGGAGAAGCCTGCCTCTTAAAACCTCAGACAGGAAGTGCTAACTATTGCTTCTGTTACATTCCATTGAGAACTAGTCACATTGCCACACTTAAATACAAAGCCTTCTAAAAATATCTATGGCTGCACAGTTATCAATCGGAAACAACTACACCACAAAAGAGGGAGCATGAAATTTTGGTGACCATCTCTTCCTTTGAGTTGAACATGGCTATGGTTATCTCACTGCATGATTATCCTGAATTCATGTGCTTGATCTTTTGTGAACCCAGAATTGGCCTTTACATAGGACAGAACATCTGAATTGAATACAAAGCCTGATGATTCTTCAAAGAATTGCCTACATGTGTAGTTACATTGATTCCTTAATCCATTTCTACCCAAAGTCTGCTCTCAAAATTTTACCTGATAATCTTGGTAAAAAAAATATATTGAGCTCTTCTACAAATTCAATCTGCACTTTTCTGTCTCTATACTCAAGCACCTTCACTGTATCTGACAATGGGACTGCTGCCTCTTTCATAGTACTCTCTTCTCCTTTGTCCATACTCACCTCTTCCTCCCAGGTTCCTTTCCTAATGGTCTTCAAATATTAGTAATCCTGAAGGTACAATCCTGACTCAGCACGCTTCCCCTCCCACACCTCCCTTGAATGATCTTATCTGTCACATGATTAGAACTACCACCTGTATGCAGTCAGTACTCAAATTTGTATCTTCAGACGTTGTCTTTAACCTGACCTTTGGACCTTGCATTCATGCTGAACATTCCTCCTGGTTATCACACAAAAACCCTTACCTCATTAAGTTCAAACACACCTCTTTCTAAATCTGCTCTTTCTCCATTATTTGCTGTCTTAGCAATGGAATCTCTCTTTGCCCAATTGCACAATCTAAAAACCTAGAGTTCAAGATAGACCATATTTATTTCAACTCCATTAAATTAATCGTAAGCATGTCTGGCTTATGTTACCTCCTAAATAAATTTCAAATCCATTCCTTCCTATTCATTTTCTATTATTAATGCTTTATTTTGTAACTTCAAATTTTCTCCTTTGAATCCCTGAAATCACCTCGTTTTTGACCCTTTACTACAGTCTTCCTCTCTTTAGAGTGCATGCATTTTTAATATTGATCTCACCCCAGATCTAGTTACTCAGAACGTCCCAGGTGGGGCCAGCATAACCAATTTGCATTTGCACAAAAGAGCTTAAGTAATTTTTATTACCAGTCAAATTTGGAAATCATTATATATGGAAGGCCCAAGTAACAGATTATATAGCAACCAATGCCTGTGTGTATTTTTTTATGTTTTTATGGATCCTCTCTTGATTTTCTAAGTCCCTAAAACAACACATGAGTGACATGAGGCTCTGACAGGATATGTCTAGTTACTTAAACAACTTCAAGTTCACTTCAATTACCATCACTACAGGGTGATTGTGAACTGGAGAAAATCCTGGCTCACACTGTGAATTTTATATGTCCTTGTATTTAGTATATTAGTCATGTCACAGAAATCTTTTGTGAGGCCATAATCAGGCAAATATTAGGGAACAGATCAATATCTTGGCATTCTGAGATCTAACTAGGTCTATTGTATAACCCTAATGACTGAGCTATGAATACATCACTTAAAAGAAAAACAACAGAGTAGAGAATAGATGAGTTTGTGTCAGCATTTCTTAAATTTTGACTACTTTATGCTGCATGGAATTTGTTGGAAGGATATTAGGGATTCACTCAATTGGCTGGAGGTAGAAGAAAGGGCTGGTCAATGAGCAGAAATTAAGAAAGTTTGGAAGTCTAGGAAGCAGGAAATACAGCAGTCATCTCATCAGCAGGAACAAGGTCAAGATGGCTTACACTATAGCTCTTGGATAGAAGACCTGCAAGAGCAGGTCCGGCCATGCTTATCTTGTTTATCATTCAGAGTTCTCAGAAAGAATATCTAATTGATCAAAGTTAGGTCATTGCCAGCTCCCTTGATTACACCAGTGGCAGGGAGAGAATGGATGCAACAGCGCAGATTTCAAGTTGGAGGCAGGACTGATCACAATAAGGAAGAGCTCATTGCTCAAAAGGAAGTCAAGTCTTATTAAGAAGAGAGAGTAAATGCTAAGCAGCCAATAAAAAATAAATACCAGATAGGCATGGTGGCTCATGCCTATAATCCCAGCACTTTGGGAGGCCAGGAGTTCAAGACCAGCCTGGCTAACACGGTGAAACGCTGTGTCTACTAAACATACAAAAATTGGCCCAGTGTGGTGGTGCACCCCTGTAATCCCAGCTACTCGAGAGGCCAAGGCACAAGAATTGCTTCAATCCAGGAGGCAGAGGTTGTCATGAACCAAAATCACACCACTGCATTACAGCATAGGCAACGGAGCAAGAT
>NW_016107357.1:748487-768433 GCF_001604975.1 Cebus imitator
AGCTCTAGGTGGCCAAAGAAAAGGTAAAACGTAAAATTCAGGTGAATGAGACCAGATTGACAAAGATTCTGCTAGACAAGCAATTCTCTTGTCTGTGATAGGCTTTGCCAATCAGTTAGGGTGCTCTTTGCTGCTAAGCCCAGGTGTGGATTCTGCAGCCTGCATTCAATGCTCTTAGGCATTCAATGCCTTCTATCTATAGGACTTGGCATGTAAGATGAGACATTGCTGCTATACATGATTTAAACCAATTCAATTCATTTATGAGAAAAGATAAGTCTTTGCATGCTACCCTTATCAAAAAATGTATGGCAGCAGCAATGACTCAATCGTCTCAATTTCTACTATTTAAAAGGTGCCAATCTGTCCAACCATTAGTTGTTAGAATGTCATATTTTTCCTTTTCCCCAGAAACTTGACTTTTTCTAATACCATGCGGAATAAATTTTCTAAACCCTTATATCCTTTCTTTTCTAGCCTTTTGTCTTCTCTTTTATCCTTCCCCCTGATGACCAGTTGTTTCTTATGTTGGCAGCCTCTGTGCTAGAAATTGAACACACACACACACACACACACACACACACACACACATTTGCCACACACATGCACACATACACTAATTATTTTTATATGCTCCAGAAAAATTGTTTCAGAGAAAGAAGCAATGTGTTTTCTAAAATAAATATACATATTTATCTACTCTCTGCCCCTTAAATACATTCTACTTACAATTAAATTAATGTTTTATAAATATGTGCAATTTTATTTCACAAATACTCCAGAAATAACCTATCAAAAATATTTTTCATGTTTCAGCAGAGTTACCATTCTCCTTGATTTGTTAAAGTAAAACCTATTAAAATCTGTCTTTTAGAGGACTGAAATCTACCCCAGTTGGGCTCAAGCACTACCCTCCTTCTTTATTTAGTCATTTATCTAGTCAGTTTCTACTTATTTATGCTTGTTTCAGATATATTTCTTTTTTTTTTTTTAACAGAGTCTGGCTCTGTCATCCTGGCTGGAGTGCAGTGGCACGATGTCAGCTCACTGCAACCTCCTCCTCCCAGGTTCAAGCTATTTTCTCACATCAGCCTCCTGAGTAGCTAGGACTACAGACACATGCCACCACACCCAGCTAATTTTTGTATTTTTAATGGAGACAGGGTTTCACCATAGTGGCTAGGCTGGTCTCGAACTCCTTAACTCAAGTGAACTGCCCACTTCAGTCTTCCAAAGTGCTAGCATTACAGGCATGAGCCACCAAGCCCAGCCTTCAGATACATTTCAATGGTCACTTCCTCAAAGAAGCTTTCCTTACTTTTTCCTTGATTTAGTTTTAAGTTCACTTGTTACTGGTTATTAGTGACTCACACACATGCTGATGCTCTTTTCTTTACCTCAGTTTATGATCAGCCATTTATTGCTGCGATTTTTTTCCATCAGTACCTGTTGCTACTACTAGACTGTAACCTCATGAGATCCGAAGCTGTATCTACTTTTGTTTCACATTATGTTTGCAGTGCCTCACACAGTATGTGGCCTATCTTGTGGCTCAATAAATGTTAAGTGGATTCATATGTATTTAACTTCAAGGTATGGATAACTAATGATAGTTTAATATGTCATATATACTAAGTGCATTTTCAGGCCAGGGGAGAAAATATCTTAAAGGAATCTCCAATAGAAAATTTCAAGTATCTTCAACAGGACAAAGAGAAAACTCTCCCTGGGAAGGGGTAGTGCTCCTTCCTGTCACTCCTCAATGGATGCCACATAAGTGGGCTTCTAGTCCCTGCAATAAGATATAGAGAATTGTTGCTTGCATTGTCAGAGTGCATCGCATTCCAGCTCCATTTCTGTGACTATAAACTCTCATCTTCCTCCAAATGGCCCTGCAGGGTTGATGGCCCTACATCAAGCAGCTAGGTTAGAGTTAGGAGGTAACTTAAGCAATGAGATGGTAACGTTCTCCTCGCCCTAGGCTTAAAGTGACCTGGATAGCACAGGATCCTTAGTACTGTCAGGATTTTTTCTCTTTTCTGTACCTTTGGGTCAATATTAGAAAAGTGATTGAAATTGCTGTCCTCGGTTGGTGTGGAATTAATGAGAGACTTTGGTCCTTATAACCATTAAAGTCTTAATTAAGTCAAAAGTGGAAACTCATTACCTCCTGTGATGCTCGTGTGATCTAGCTTTCAGATTATATCACTGTCATAGGTGTGGGTCTGCAGTCTCTGCTTCTAACCAAAAGACACTTTTCGCTCCAGAGTGATCATCATAAAATCTTGTCTCTCCACAAAGATGGTAGTCAACTTCTCACTGAACAATGCTTCTTTTCTGATTATCTAGAATGACAGGAGATATACAACATTTGAACTTCAGGACAATGTTGGAACTTAAAAAAATTCCAGTGCACTGTGAAAGGCAGGCTATAAATTTCTTGAGGAAAAAAAAGACTATCTTACCCATTTTCAATGGCTTTCTCAGTGACTAGCAATTGCTGATACTGAGTAAAAATTGTTCATTGGTTAACTGATTGTTTTTTAGATGGACTAATTGACACCATCGGTTAGGGTACCCACACTGTGTTAAATAATGTAAGAAAAAAGAATAAATAAAAGATTCCTCTTCAAAGCTTTCCTCTTAGTTCATTACAAATAAATTACAGTTTCTTCAAAGGTTAATTTATTTTAAAGCTTTTGCTAATAATCTTAAAGTAGCTATTAGCCATAATGAAGAAATAAGTGGATCCAGTGTTCTTAGTTCGTACACGTTAACCTGGATATTTGCTCTGACATGCCTGGACAAGCCCAGGCAAGTCTTAGATCATAGCTTATTTCCCTCCTTATTTGGAAATGTTATTGCTTCTCTAAGCATTCCTCAAGTTACTTCCTCTTTTCCTTTGTTCTCCTCTGCCTTTACCACTTTAGGAAAGTTTTAATTTGTTAGCCAACCAGGTACAGCATAGACTGTGAAGTCCAGTTTCAGCCAATGGAATCAGGACACAGCAGTAGGGCAGATGCATTAGATATAAATGGCCCTGCCTCCTTTGTTCAAGGTCCTCTCGTGGCAACATGGCTAGTGGGAGCACCCTTTCTGCAGAAAGTCAAGCTGCCTTGCTGAGAAAATTAAATTTATATTTGAGTGCTACTTATTTTGTGGCACCGAAAATTCACATATAACAAATAAGAATGAAGATCAGTGGCTCTTGAGATGCTGATCCTAGGGCTACAGCAGGATCACTTAGACAGTGCTTAACAAGAGCAAGCTACCATGCTGCACCATCCAAGTATTATGGTTTATTGTGCATGAGGTAATGCCCTGAAAACTGTATTTTATAAAGATTCTCTATATGATTCACCAAATTTCAACAAATCTAAAATTCAATCAGCTAGAGATGGGAACATGATTTTACCTAGTTCTAAGAAAGAAAAAATGTTGTCAATTACACTGTGCCACAGTGCTCATGATGTCATTGATTATAAGTTGAATCACAATGTTAGAGTTGTTAAAATGTGAAAACCCTGATTTAGATCATTTGGAGTGAGACTCAGGTGTAGTGATGTTGAGGATAATCTTGAAGGAACAACATTGGGTCACAAGAGGAGGAGGAAAAGGACAGCAAATATGTAAGTAAATACTATTAACTGGGAAGAACCTACAGCTGCTTTCTATTTATCAATGAATAAGGTTGCAGATTGCTTCATGTGAATCTACTTCTTTATGTTCCAAAACTCAGAACACTAGGTCAAACAAAGCTTTGGGTTTGGTTTATAAATTCATTTTTGTAAGAAGTATAAAGAAAATGAAATATTTAACCACATGAGTTATTTATTTAGATGTCTTTTATGAAGGGAAAATGCACAAAATATGATCTTATGATTATAGCAAAGAGAAACAGGAAATGATATTTATGTCAATGGTCAAGGGTCAAGTAGCTCTGATGTGGCAATTTGGATCTGACCACCTGCATTAACCTGGATAAGTCACACTTTATCAAATCTGCCTAATAGAAATATAATATGAGTCGCTAATGAAACTTTAAATTTTCTAGTAGCCATATTTCAAAAAGTTAAAAGGAACACATGAAATTAATTTTATTAATCTATTTTATTAAATGCAACATAAACAAATATCACTTCAATATCTTATCAATAAAATGATGAATGAGATAGTTGACATATTTTTCACAAAGAGTTTTCAGCTCTGGTGTGTATTTTACACTTACATCACATATCAATTTTAACTAGTTATGTTTCAAGTGCTCAATTGTCCAGTGGCTTTTGGACAGTGAAGTTTTATATTCTCTCTAGCAATTTATATATCTAAAAATTGTAAGAGTATTTGTCTCTCTACAATTGCTGATGTAGTAGAAAAACTTATTGGAATGGGTGTTAAACTTCCTTAGAGAAGATTTCTATCTCATTTTTTATTATCATAGTTATTTAAAAAAATAAATACAAAATGAACATGGTAATGTGTTCATGAAAATGAAGCTTGCATATATAGCTTTATGTAATTCAAAAACAAATTATGTTACTTTGACAGGCATAGCCTTATGTATCTCATATACATATTTTACATATACGCATAGTGGATAAATTTGTATATATGTCAACCTCAAAATCAGATTCAGATTTTGTTCATAAAAGGCTCTGAATTAGTAGCTGAAATATATGGAATATAAAAAATGTAAGACAGTCCCTGCTCTCGAGGAATTTACTTTCCAGTTAAGGAAAAGTATCTATACTGTCTCTACATGCAGGAGTGCCCATGTACTCTAAGATGATCCTCAAATTACTTTCACATACTGGAATTCTGTAATGTTAAATATAATGTGAAATACACAGCATATTAGATAGGTATTATATATCCTTTTGGCAGGCAGGAATTTTCATTGTAATGAATTCATGTAATAGATGACCAGTAATCTTATTAAGGATCAATTCTGATGCCATAGAAATTTGAATTCTCAAAGGATTTCAAAGTAACCCATAGCACTCCTAAAACAGCTCTTGCTGGGCATGGTGGCTTATACCTGCAATCCCTTTGATATTATAGAACTTTGGGATGACAAAGTGGGAAGATCACTTAAGCCCTGCCGCTCAAAAGCAGTCTGAGCAACATAGAGAGACCTCATCTGTACAAAGAATAAAAAATGTGCCAGGTGTGCTGGCCAATGCCTGTAGTCCTAACTACTTGGAGGCTGAGGCAAGAGCATCCCTTGAGCCTAGGAGGTCAAGACTGCAATAAGCTGTGATAGCGTGACTGCACTCCAGCCTGGGTGAGAGTGACAGGTTGAGACCTTGTCTCAAAAGCATAAATGAATGAATGAATGAGTAAATAAATAAATGCAGCTCTCTTGGTATCATCTTAGTTTTTGTAATGGTTCTTAATAAACCATATGTGTTTGTCCTTGGAATGACATGACTGCAAAAATAAATACTGATTATGATTGTAAAATATAAAGATAATCAAATTTACCACTAGGAACCACAGAAACCATTGAAGTCAAGCTGTATTCTACATAAACATGTCCTAAATTTAATTTTTCCTTCAGAAGAATTTCCAAGTCAAAGTAGGAGACCTCCATGCCCCATGAAACCACGTGCTCAGACGCTGCCAATCGACTATTACTCAGCTTTTTCTTCCTTTGACACCCCTGCAAGGTAACTGCTAGATATGTCAATGCCTTAAGATTCCCCTGAATAAGAAATGGGAAACAAAATGTTCTGTTCACTTATTGTTTCAATTTAATATCAAGTTAAGAAACCCTGCTTGTGACTGAAATCCTGTTTTCTGAGTTGAACGTTCAAACAAATTGGAATACAAGAAGCCAAATAGAGAAGTGCAGTGATAAAATATCAAAGATTAAAAGTCCATTTTATTTTAGTTCTTTTGAATCTTTCTCTCATTAGTCTTTTATTTTGTATCCTTCTCCAAAATTGCCTGATGTCTGTTGGTTCTGAAGAGAAAATGGGAAAGGATCTTGGCATCTTATCAGAAGCCAAATTATTGAGTAGATTTACATTCTTTCATAAGGTTGGCTTAGAGATACGCATGTCTCCCATCAAGCTCATATAACCTGCCCCTCTGACTTAAACTACAGGTAATCAATTCCATGGCAATAGAAAGAGACTTACCTATTTCTTGGAAAAGAATAGAACAAACAAATGTTTGGACAACCACAGCTGTATTAATATACATGAGAAAGCAGCAGCTAGTGTTATTCTGCAAAAATGAATGAATGAATAAATAAATAGACTCTAAGCACTTTATTCTTCTCACATAATTTCTTCCCAGTGACATTATTGAACAGGCTGTTGAAAACAAACATCGTTAAATGAGAAAAGAAGAACAGCAGCCTTTCTTACTCCCCGCTGCAACATTTTCCAATGATGAATGCTCCCTAAATGGATTTAGCTTTTTGAAAAGAAATCAGAGAGAAATCTGATGTGGCCCCCCGACCCCTAGTAAGCACATGTATCTTCACCTGTCACATAACACACTGGCACTTGCTTACTTTTCAGCAAAGACTATTGATTTTGCTTATTGGCTGCAGGCGAGTCCATAAAGAACAAATTACAAAGTCAGAGGTCCACAGTTAGCAATTGCTTGCATGATAACAGGGGCTTCGCTTCACTCACACGGTTCACCACTAACATTCTCACAACCCCAGCCAAAGGAGAAACCTGGGTAAGAAAACCAGGATGTGTTTTCAAGTGTTGTAAAGTCAGTGTTGCATACAAAGGTTTCTGTAAAGGATAAAACCACAGGAAATGGGCTACAACTGTAGGGGATAGTACATGGGAGTGTGTGTGTGTACATTTGTCCGTAATGAAGGGAAAGCGGAACCCTTAGAGAAGAGAAGACAGACAATTCCAGATATAGAAAAGGGAACATGGAATGAGCATCAGATGTAGCTGTGAAATTATTTTTTTGAAGCTTAAAATATAATCCTGTGGACTGATTTAGGTATATTTTTGCCTGACGGCAATTTATGAACTAGGTGATTTCTCAAGATAGCTTCTAGGCTAAAGAGTGTATGATTTTCTTATAAGAGATTTAAGGATGGCAGAACATGTTTGCTCTATAATTAAACAAAGCCTATAGGTCAAACTTTTCAAAAAAAACAAAATAAGATGGAAAGCAATGGGACTCAATTCACCTTGAAGACACTAAGTTAACCACTCTTTGATCGATTCATTACTGTCAGCACTTTAAATAGTTATCAACTGGATCAAGCATACAGTGAGCTGAATCTATTGTATAAACTCCTGAAATCCATTTTTCCATGTAACAATTTTCAATAGGGCTACAGTCCAAGATATGCTGATCGCTATAGCCAAGAGCCTGAAAATCTGGGGGAAATTAGTGGATGTATTTGCAATAATTATTATAGCTTATCTGACCTTTTTTGGACCGAAGATTAGAGTCTAAGTCTAAACACCACAACAGTCATAATTAAAGTGAAGAGACATAGGATTTAAAAAAAAAAAAAATACAGGTCATAAAATTCCTATATCATTCATATAAATGAATCTCCTAGCATTTCTAATTCCTCAGAGGGCAGATATTAAATTCATGTATTCAAGGTATGAAATTATTGATGGATGTGGAGATGAAGAGTGGCTCTACTCTGAGGTTTCATGGAACTTGATCAGGAAAATAATTATCTGAGAAATATATGCAGAAATTGTCATCAGGTCATGTTGACCACATAGATAGCCAATAATCAAATTACCACAGAGCCCTGAGGTTCACACATGTGCTTTAACCCTAGCATTAAAAAAAAAATGAAGACGTAGTCTGACTTTAACACTTATTTGCTGAAAGTCATTTACTATATTTGAGCGGATGCCATGCTAAAGAGACTGATCCACAGGCCTTAAATAGCTGCATAGAAAGAAAAACTTCTAAATATACCTTCCCACAAGGCATGGACCCTTATGAATATTATTATGCATTAACATCACTTTGACGGAACTGCTGAGCTAGATTGCAGTTTTAAGTGAAAACTAAAATCCTGGTCACTTTATTTTAGATGACACCACAGAGATTCCCAGGTAAACTCACCCCAGAGAGAGTGTTCAAGAAATGTTTGGCTATGCAAATTACCTGCTAAAATGGATCTGGATGCAATGGCTTGCAGGAGGATTATGTGAGTTTGGAATGAAAATGACAAGTCCAGCTTGGGGCCCAGGGTATGAAACACAGTTGAGAGTTATTGGCTGCCCCCTTAGGCCTTATAAAATACACAGAATGTTGAGCAAGGAAAAGTCTCAAACTAAAGCCAAACTCTTTGCAGTCCCATGATGCTGTCCCTAACCTCCTTCCTATCTCCTTTGGAATCCCACAGCCCTCAAGCACATGGACTTTTTGCGTTGTCAGGTGGATGGAATAAGTTTGTCATCATCTTCAGCTAGTAGTGGCTGTGAACTGGTTTGGGGATTGAGAGAGGAGTTGGGACATTTATGATCTTCCACGACGATCGCTATTGCTAATTCTGCTGTGAAATATGTAGAGCATCTGGAGAGGGAATTCAATAAAGTGTGGCCAAAATAGCACTCACTTTATGCCCTAGCTTCTGGCAACCGTTTAAGACAGCACTGAGACAGATCATATGACTTCAGCCCTTGCAAGACCTCATCACTTTTCATGGGAGAACTGAAAAGTGCTGATCCTGGAGCGTTTATGCTGATGGAACACAGATAAAAATCTGCAGGTGTAACTTTTTTAAAATTTAGTACATGAAGCATAAAAAATATATCAGTCCCACTATACATCATCGAGACCCAACTGCAACACCATCTTGTAGACAGAAAAATACCATCAGACTCTTTCAATGTGTAAGAAAGCATATACAGACCTACACCATGACAAATAAAAGGTTTAAAAATGCCCCCTCTGTAATGTGTAAGAGATATCAAGTAGGGTATTCATGTATTATAACCCTAAGGGTACATGTCTTTTCAATGAAAAGATATCAAATATTACTGACACATATTTTCATCACCTAATTTTTCATGGACTGAAAGCTTGTTCTGTGGAATGCTTGAAGAAATATTGAGAGGAAAAAAAGATAAAAGATGAGGAGTTCTGTAAGAACCAGTGGTGGAAATAGCTAGACTGTAGATGAGGGGAGAAAAGAAGAAAATAATGGAGCTGTAGTAAAAGGATGACCTTCTGAAGGGGCGCTGAAGTTAGGTCCTAATTTCCTCACCATAAGGTGAATTGAACTACATTTTGAATCTAATTCAAAACTCAGTCCTAAGGACTCAATCAAGAAAACGAGCGTTGGGCATGCAAAGACAGTTTGTATGCTTCGAAGACACACAAATCCACTTTTTCCTAACTTACAAGGGCTTATATAATCACAGAAGATAATGAAATTGTTTTTGGAAATGGTTTTCATTGCCTGGTCCCTGTGGCCTGAAGAAATTAAAAGTGCTTTACCAAATTTATGCCATTCTATTTTGGATGAAAATATTAAGGTCATTCTTTACATAGAAACAGAGATTAAAAACAATATTGACTCACAGTGAGAAAGGGTGTATAGGCAAAAATCTCACTCAGGTGTTTGGGATCAACTGCCACCAAATTTAGGCTCTCAAATTTAAATCCTCTCCTCCTTCCAAATAGCTCCTTAAACCTAAGATGTCTGAAATTCATACCGTCTTCCACCCCACTTCACCCTGCCAACTTCTCTTTCTGACCTCAGTTTTGTAGCTCCATGAATGATGCAACGAATACTTGAGATGGAAATGTTGCTGTCTTTCTTTAAAAAATAGAGATAGGGTCTTTCTCTATTGTCTAGGCTGGAGTGCAGTGTCATGATCATAGCTCACTGTAAGCTCAAATTCTTGGGCTCAAGTGATCCTCTTCCCTCCCTCTCCTGAGTAGCTAGGACTGCAGGCATGCTTTACCATGTCCAGGTAATTTTTTAAAAATTTTTATAGAGACAGGGGTCTCATGATATTGCCAGCCTGGTCTTGAACTCCTGGCCTCAAGTGATTCACCTGCCCCAGCCTCCCAAAGTACTGGGATTATTTACAGGCATGAGCCGCCATTCTTGGCCCTGAAACCTTTCTATGAACCTCTTTTTTTCTTTTTTCCCCTACATCCTCAGTCACCAGGTTTCACATATTGTATCCCTAAATAATCTGGCCTATAATCTTCTCCCTCCAATCCTCCAGTTCTTAATTGAGACGCTTTTAACACTTTCTCTTGATTATTATACTTCCTAACTTTGTAATGATGTAACTCAGGTACCATTTACCTATCTTAATAAGTTCTCCTCACTGCTACCAGAGAAGTCCCACTAAAGGAAAACCTGCTTATGTTACTCCCCAGTACTAAAGATTTCAATGGCTCCTTCTTGCCCTCTAGAATCAAATCCAAATTCCTCAGGTGGCACGAAGGACACTTCCTCATCTGACCTCTGCCTTTCTATTCAGCCTAATCTTCCAGAACCCTACAGTCACCCATATTCACAGTGCACTTTTTCCAGCTAATGGGAGCCATTCCTCTGCCCCCCTCCACCTGCTTCCCTCAGCCCATTCACTGAACTAGACTTCAACAATGAATAAAGAAAAAAACTTAGGGCTCATAAACCAAAGATTTCTAGCCTGTGTTTCAAGATATATCCAAGCAAACCATATTTTTACATTTCCTCAAAATGTGTCTCTCTTGTCAACTGGCTTCTTGCACACCGCAAGAGCCCTGTGTGGTTTCAGACCATTATCTTTGTTATGAGTTCTGAAAAACTCATTTTGAAATTCAGAGCTGAGTAAAAGCCTGGATCTGCCTTCTCTTCAAAAATATAAATACTATTATATAAGTGGAAAGTTATGTGTATGTAGGCAACTAGGAAACTCTAGGAGCTACTGAAAATTTTTAAAAGGCACCAGGTGGAATTTTAAGAATACTTTTTCTACTATAAGATCTTATCAGCAAAATAACAGGCTCTAGTCTAGGACATCTGATCCCCTAGGAAACCACTGAATCGTTTCAAAACAATGAAAACAGTCACCAAAAATCCCAGTAACTGAGTGTCTATGAAGAAACTTCTCTAGTAAGCACCAACTTGTACTCCACATAGATATAATGTTTATGTGGATTTTGAATTTATAAAAGATAATGTTCTAGCCCATGGAATTGAATAACACATATCCATTTGTGCATTAACACTTAAGGAATTTAAAGAGTGGACCTATCCATGTAGTACTTGGTAGAGACTGGTGTTTGGAGGTCCCTGAAGGACAGCACTGCCAAGTGAACAGAGGAAAGAATCTTACTCCTCTTTGCAAGAGCAATGGTAAGAATACCTTAGCATTCATGGCTCTAGAAGAAGCTTTATTATTCTTGCAGGAGCCAGAAGGGAAAATCACGCTGATGGTCTTGAAACAGCCAAAGTCAAAATATAACCGAGCAATAAAGTTTTGTGGACACCTTTAAACTGAGGCCTCTTGTAGACGCCTAGTTCAATATACTGGAAAAAAAATCAGAAAAAAAATTTTTACAAGTAACACAATTAGCACCTAAGGGAACTATGTAGTTTGAGTTTTAAAGAAGTCACTTCAAGAAACAACTCTCTCATCTTCAAATTCAGTTTCAGTTGTTTCTTCAATTATTACTGTACATGTATACTCAATTGAGATTTTATTAATGCTTTTCCGTTGTTTGATCCTGCATTCAGACTGTGGATAATGGCTTTATCTCTGTTGTTACCAAATAGAGATGAGATTCTTGAAGTATATAGTTGTCTAAGAAGCAAACATCCTACAAACATACTTTTCCAGCTCTCAGAGAGATGCAAATCAAACTTTTTATCATGATACTTGATAATTTCCTGTCAAATGGTTAATTTTACCTGTATTTCCAGAAGCAAATCCTAAGAGATGAATTAACTGTCCAGAAATCTTATGTGAGAAAAAACTATGCTTCCATTACATGAATCTCTGTCGTAACGGGTAATATTCCTTTAACATGAAAGGATATCTACTTCTTTGTTATGTTTGGTTTCTTTGGTGGCATCATAGAAGCAGAAAAAGGATATCTCCTCTTCTTTAGATAATCCCCTCATTACGTTTTGACTTGGTTTTGTGTCCTAGACTCAAGAAGGCCAATGGGAACCAGTACTGCTCTTTCCTGCATTACAATTCATGCAGTGGAACCTAAGAGATTTGTGCGTGTTACTCATTTCTTCAATAGTTCCAAGTACCACAGTCTGCCCCTATTCTAGCCCTTTCCAATCTATGAGTTCTCAAAAAAGAAATGCCAGGCTTATATTACATTGAGAATGCTCTTAATTCTAAATTACACACAGAATGTTCTCCAGGGACAGATTGCTTTATCACTTTAGTTTAGCATCTACCAAAAAAAAACAACAACAACAAAAAAAACAAACTCACTAATACGGTTGAAGATACCTTATTTAAACTTCTAGATGTGAGATCTTTCAGCAACTTTGATTTCTAGGATGTTTCCAAGTAATCGGTGGTAGTATATTATAATTACTACTAGTAATAACTTACATTTATTGAGTACTGATATGCAAAATGATATTTAATCCTTATAGCAATCCTATGAAATAGATACTCTTACTGTCTTTTATTTTACAGATAAAAGTAGGCTTCCCATGTGCTGCTACACACATTATTACCAAGACTGTAAGTACCCATTAGCAAGTCATCACCTCCCCAGAAGGCTGAAACTGAAATAGGTCCTCCAATTTCTCACGGAGCTAAAGCCTACCACCCACACAGCTTTTAAATAGTGCAGCATTTTCCCTCATGGTTCCCAACATTGTGTAGATCTAATGTTTAAGAAAATGTAATCCCTCTTAAAGGCAAAATCTTCACCCAGTGGAAATCAGTGTTCACTTTCTGTGTGAAATGCTTTCCTGTAAAGAATAAACACTGTGTTTTGTGTATATGTCAGTCATAGAATATACTCAATATTGAATACTGTTGATGCTATCAAATATCTATTATTTATCTATTCATTATTATAATGATCTATTATAATGATAATATAATAGCAACCTTCTGTTAGTATTAATTTATAGCATTTCATGTTAATATCACCAAACTTTTGTCACAAAAATCAATTAACCATCATTATAGATAATTTCAATTTCAGTTTGCCTACAAAAGAACTTGTTCTCCTTTTCAGCATATCTAGGAGATTCTCTATACTGATAGGAGTCACACCTAAATCTGACAGAATTTTCCCTCTCTTTGACCACTCACTTATACCCTTCTTGAGGGCCTGACCTGCATGTGATTGGATAAGTTTCTTTCTGACTGTGGGATTCTTTCATTAAATAGGCCTGGTTCACAAACTAGACATTAACCAGCTTACATTAATATTTAAAGGAGTAATCAGGGACCCAAAGTATCTTTGATCTGGTTTTGTCTGTCTTGAAAGTTCAAATCATAAAATTATAGCAAGTCAGAGCTGGGAGAAACCTTAAGAATAAAATTCAGTTTCCACATACTGTAGAGAAAATGGAATTCCAGAGAGATCAAATGACTTATTTCTGAACAAACAGGGTTAATGGGTTCTGACTCATAGTTTATGGCCTGTGCCACTTTTTCACACAATTTCATGATGTATATTCTAAAAGAGGAAACAGATTGTTGATTGAATTGAATAATCACAACACATGAAGAGAGGCATCCTGTTCGTGTATCTACAAAAGACAGGGTAGCAAGAAACCAGTACCAGAGTAGCCCCAACTAATTCCTTGACTTCGCAGACACTGTGCCAGGCATTTTGTTTCTGATATATCTTTCAAAACACACAGTAACTCTGCAAAGTTTTACGTATGAGATAGAGAAGCTGGGAGAACTCAACTGACTTGGCTGAAGTCACCGATTTAGTAAATGGCCCATCTAGATTTTGAAACTAAGTTTTTCTGACTCTAAGCCATGTTCTTGTCAGTGTGATATGCTGTTTAGCATTTGGGCAAAGGGAGGTGATTTATTGTTTTAAAATAGAGTGATATATTTGAAGAGAGTGTTAGGAACTAAAAACTTGGCTTTCCTTTTCAGCTCATTGGAGAGACTGCAGAGTGAAAAGTGTACTGGGTGAGAATTGTTTGCTCGCTTACAGTGTGAACATTCTGTACTTTTCATCATAGCTGTTTGATATTTTAGGGCTATTGATTAAGCGATTTTTCAGACGAGGTACTTTATTTTATGGGTTGTTTCAATGTCCGGCTGCAACTCATTTTAGCAAAATGACATGCCTCTTTCCTGCCAAAGAGTATGTAATGTAACATGACTCATCAGAAAAGTAACATGACACATCAAAAATAAATGGTCATGACTACTGATTTAGGTAGCTAATAAAGGCAAGAACATTGTATTACTTAGGTCTAGATAATATTCATGGATAATTCAGTATGCTCAAACCCCTAGAGATAAAGCTGCTAATGCAAATGCACTGTTTCTGTGGGCTTTGCTAAATCAAACCAGATGTGCTGCAAGATACATTTGTATCAAAAGCTTTACTTTATAAATAGGCCCACCAGCCAGACTCATTTTCAGGTTTTAGAGCAGGACTCTGAGTACAACCTGAACCCTTATTATGAGAAACAGTCTGTTTCAGAGAACTGACGTTTCCCGTCAGGTTACTCACTTTGAACTAATATTTGTTTTCATCCTTTACCCTCATTATACTCCTCAAACCAAGGGTGCGAAGATCTTGCTAAAAGTAGAAAGGAACCACTGGTCCAACTCCTGCTTTATTGGGCTAGAGATTAAGGTGTATTTCAATAAAACAACATCAGTAACACAGAGATACACATTAATGAATACTCCCTTATTTATATGTTTTTATAGTTCCCTACAGTTTAAATAGCTTCTAACTTTCTA
Source organism: Cebus imitator (assembly GCF_001604975.1). Lineage (NCBI taxonomy): Eukaryota > Metazoa > Chordata > Mammalia > Primates > Cebidae > Cebus > Cebus imitator. The sequence goes on from NW_016107357.1 coordinate 763,370, forward strand.
ACATCAATATAACCTATGTACTTCATTCCTTTTATTTGGATTATTGCCATTCATTCCTTGGAAATGTAAAAAAAGCACATGGAAGATTCTATACAAAATGGGAGGCAATTGAGCTGGTGGAAAAAAGCAGAGACTGGAGACTAAGATGGACCTTAGTTCAAATACTCATGTCATCATTTACTAGCTGTAGGGTCCTGGAAAAGTTAATCTCTTCATGCCTCACACATTTCATCTATAATATCCTAATTTTTAGGGTAGCTATGAGGCTCAAATAAGATAACGTGTGCATACACGTGTTTATAACAGCACAATTTGTCATTGCAAATATATGGAACCCATCAATCTATGAGTGAATAAAGAAAATGTGATATATATATATATATATATATATATACACACACACCATGGAACACTACTCAGCCATAGAATAGAACAAAATAATGACATTCACAGCAACCTAGATAGAATTGGAGACCATTATTCTAAGTGAAGTAACTCAGGAATGGAAAACCAACATTGCATGTTCCCACTCAAAAGTGGGAGCTAAGCTATGAGGATGCAAAGGCATAAAAATGATACAATGTCCTTCAGGGATTTGGAGGAGAGGGTCAGGGGTGGGGTGAGGGATAAAAGACAACACACTGGGTACAGTGTACACTGCTTAAATAATGGGTGCACCAGAATCTTAGAAACCATCACTAAAGAACTTTTTCATGTAACCAAACACCACCCTGTCCTCAAAAACCTATCAAAATTTTTTTAAAAGTAAGATAATGTGTGTATAGAGCCTTTCATATAATAATTGCTTGATATGGTTAGGCTTTGTGTCCCCACCCAAATCTTATCTTGAATTGTAATCCCCATAATCCCCACGTGTCAAGAGAGAGACAAGGTAGGGGTAATTGAATCATGGGGGCACTTTCCCCCATGCTGTTCTCATGATAGTGAATGAGTTCTCATGAGATCTGATGGTTTTATAAGGGGCTCTTCCCCTTCACATGGCACTTCTCCTTCCTGCTGCCTTGTGAAGAAGGTGCCTTGCCTCCCCTTTGCCTTCTGCCATGATTATAAGTTTCCCGAGGCCTTCTCAGCCATGCTGAACTGTGAGTCAATTAAACCTCTTTCCTCTACAAATTACCTAGTCTCAAGCAGTTCTTTATAGCAGTATGAAAATGGACTAATATGTTGCTCAATAAATGGAGACTACTTTTAGCAGTAACAACAATAGTGTAAAATAAACTTGGAATTTTCTACAAAGCCACAACTCCCCACAGATCTCATTTAAAGAAGTGTAAATAAAATATTTATACATTTTCAACCATTTTAGGGAACCTTGAGAGACATCAAACTAAAGAGAAACAACTGCCCCATGGAGAAGATGCTATGGTCCACTAGAATTAAGAAAATTCCTAATAATTACTTTCTCCTGACTGGTTTTTGATTCATCATTTTTTAATTATTTTAGGGCAAAATATGCAAGTATTGAATTTAAATTGCCATTAGTAACCATATATAGCACAAATTATGTAAAACGCTTTTGTGAGTTTATATGTAAGTCTTTCCAAATGGGCTAGTATCCCCCAAGGCTAGAAACCTTTGTTACTTTGTATTTGCAGCACTTTTCATAGAATCTGAAACATAGTAGATGTTAAAAAAAAACAAGAAACTTGTGGATAAATTATTTCTCCTATTTTTAGAAAAGAATGAAAAGTGACAGTGCTTGTTAGATAATGAGTAATATGCTTTACATTTCTTATCAGATAATTATATTGTGTTTGAACACAGACATTTGAGAAGTTTATGGTAGAGTCAGAACCCAGGAGGCAGAGGTTGCAGTGAGCCGAGATCGCACCATTGCACTCCAGCCTGGGTAACAAGGGTGAAACTCCATCTCAAAAAAATAAAATAAAATAAAATAAAAAAGAATATTTTAAAAGCAGCATTTATTGACCTTTCTCCTCATACTTACATTTCTTTTTCACCTTTGTTATAATTATTTTCTTCACGCTTATACTGTAGTGTGTGTGTGCATGTGTGTGTGTGGAGACACAAAAGTGAAAGGGCTTAAATTTGCATCCTTCTTGTGTTTTTTAAATGTCAGTATCCAGCTGCATTAGACAAAATGTTTAGCCCAGATCAAATGTATGTACGCACTTCTTGCTGTATTTACATGTAGTTCTATTTCACAGACTGGAAACCCAATTGGAAATAAAACACAATCAAAGAAATCTCTCTTACATCAGTAATTTCTGTTTGAAATAAATAAAATGTGAATTTAAAATGATTTTATCATTTACTAAAACTTTTAATCCCCAAATTGACCATTCATGAATATTCCTTGTCATCAGCCCTCTTGGCAGTCTTAGAAACTGATCTCTACCAAGTGACTGAAAGAAATTCTTCAAATAAATAACAAGGAACATGACAATTGGTTATACTTTTCGTGGAGTAGAAAACAAAACCCTAAAAAGATGAAAATATTTTTAGAGTGTCAACAAATCACATTGTTTTAAAAGTAACCATTTACTTGATTGGCAAAAAGGCAAATATGCATTTGTTTCTGGCCTAGCACTGTGTATGGCACATAATAAGCACTCAGTGAATATTTGTTGAACTGAATAGACACAGCCCAGGAGTCAGTTTCAGCACTGGCAATATAGTGGGTATTCAGTAATCCCTATGAACAAATAGGATCAACTGTACAATAATCCCCTTCAGAAATTGATATTTAAAAATGGCTAGTTGAATCAGTATCTTGAATAAAACATTCATTGGAACCCACTTATGATAATTAGCAAGCCAAAGGAAGCTTTTCTGCCACAGTGAACAGAAACACTGTATTGTGTTAGAGCAATCCAAAGAAGGAAGTGGAGGGCAAAACAGAGCTGAAGGTGCTATCAACCTCAATGCATGGAAATAAATTCACAGTACTGGTTTAAGGAACACCAGCATTGGCATTCAGAATAAGTTAAAAAGTTTTAACCAAGGGAAAAACTATTTCTGTCACTGCAAGTAGCTCTTTGCTGACATAAAATGGGACAAAATACACTGAGCAGTGAACAAAATGTTCTCACGGTCTGATTATCTATAGGCCTTTTCCCACATTCATTGTCTGAAAAATTATGTTTTTGCTCTGTTCTTCTCTCAATCCTGCCTTAGCAGGTAAATAAATTCATTAAACTATCTCAAATTACTGATAATAGAAATGAAAAATGCAGCCTCTCTCTGCACATTCTTTCTGGCAACCACTACTGCTAGACATACAACAAGAAGGGCTCTTGCTGCAAAGTGAACTTGAAAGACAAACTTAAAATCTATCCTACAGGAATGTAATCCATCAAATGTGACATACAGAAGCAACACTATGGATAATGGTGAGGAAATGCATGGAAGATTAGCTGAATTAAGAAGTATGTGTTTAAAATTTACAAGAGAGAAACAACCCCCTTAAAAAGTGGGCAAAGGACATGAACAGACACTTCTCAAAAGAAGACATTTATGAAGTCAACAAATGTATGAAAAAGAGCTCAACATCACTGATCATGCAAATCAAAACCACAATGAGATACCATCTCTTGCCAGTCAGAATGGCGATTATTAAAAAATCAAGAAACAACAAATGCTGGTGAGGTTGTGGAGAAATAGGAATGCTTTTATGCTGTTGGTTGGAATGTAAATTAGTTCAACCATTTGAAGATGGTGTGGCAATTCTTCAAAGATCTAGAATCAGAAATACCATTTGACCCAGCAATCCTATTACTGAGTATATACCCAAAGGAATATAAATATTTCTATTGCAAAGATACATGCATGCATATGTTCACTGCAGCACTATTCATAATAGCAAAGACACGGAATCAACCCAAATGCCCATCAGTGATAGACTGGATATACACCACAGAACACTATGCAGCCATGAAAAGGAACAGGATCATGTCCTTTGCAGGGACATAGGTCATTATTCTCAGCAAACTAATGCATGAACAGAAAACCAATCACCACATGTTCTCACTTATAAGTGGAACCTGAACAGTGAGAACACAGGGACAGAGGGAGGGGAACAACACACACTGAGACCTGTCAGGGAGTGGGGTGAGGGAAAAGAGAGCATTAGAAAAAATAGCTAATGCATGCTGGGCTTAATACCGAGATGATGGGTTGATAGGTGCAGCAAACTACCATGGCACATGTTTACCTATGTAATAAACCTGTACATCCTGCACATTTACTCTGGAACTTAAAATAAAAATTAAAATTAAAAAAAAGGAAGTATGTGTTTACTACCTTTTACAAAGTGTGATAAAAATTGGTTCAAATATGAGAATTGGGCTCTGTGGGTGTGGTGATACTGTACGACATTTCTTACATAGTACATTTCTTAAAGTATTTTACAAGTGGTATTTGGGTTTCTAAACTCACCAGAGGGACACAACAAACAAAACGAAAAGAATGGTTAAGCTGTTCTGCCACTGATGAAAGAATACTATAATAAATAGCACGCATCTTGCCATGCGAATTGTGCGTCAACTAAGGAATAAGACAAAAAGTCAGCAGATGAAACCAAAGTGTCATTTTTACTACTGTTAAATAATAATTTGAACAATACAGCCTACACGGGATTTTGAGACAAATCAGCCTGATAACTGAACAAGAGGATCTGGCAGACTTAGCTGCCCAATCTCAAGTAAAGCTGGTGGATGACAGCCCCATCTTTCACCACGGCCTCTCACATGACAAGAAAAGAGCCTGTCCTGGTGGAGGCACGTGGAAGAATGCCTGTTCTGTGAGCAGCTTGGCTTCACTAAGAAAGGTAAAACTAGACTGAGTATTCCCAGTTCACTCTTTCCAATTTTGCCAGTAATATTTTCTGTGTCAATGACAATGAATGCAACATTAGAAGTGAAAAGCAGTGTTATCTTCTTCACAGAATAAACTGGCACAAAATTATTGAGATTTTCTTGTCAACCTAGCTCAACTTAGATTTCCAATGATTATAACTTGATTTCATTCCCAAAATGAGTATTTTGTTTTGTTTTGTTTTTTTCTTTTTTTTTTTTTTTTTTT